>NC_090801.1:61515810-61826789 GCF_036512215.1 Solanum lycopersicum | reverse complement strand
TATTATTAAATTCATCACAACAGAAATTAAATTCATGTGACATAGAAGTACCACAATAATGACTAAGAGGCACAAAAGGATTGCAAAATATACTAACTGACTTAAATTCATTCGGAAGTCCTTACATCAATGTAACTAATACTGTAACCGAAGTCCTTTGTAAAATATGTTATTTAAATAGCAGTTCAAAACAAGCCATACTGGTTTCTGCAAACGACCGCTGAGATAAAACCTCTCCCATCCCAATATGTCTTGAATCAAGTCATGCATCCGTACAACTCCATACTTGAACATCTGTAAAAGTTAATCTTAAATTACTGATGTGTTAAAAGAAAGTGCATCTTCATTTACCTTGTTGTTGCAAGACACAAATGGGTTGAAGTGTACGCCAACACCAATGTCATTTGCAATATCAGTTATCTGACACAATGCACAGTAAATTGTTCTTTAGTTAGAGTTGAAATGTAAGACTAAAAACATATATAAAGTAGTAAAGAAATGAGGGAAATCAAAGTTAATTCAAGAAAGGAAATAGCACCATCCTTGCTCCACCAAGGCGAATGAGACACGAAGCATAGTGATCCTTGTTCAATTTTAGATTCTGGATTGTAGAAAGACGTTAGATTTTGAAAACAAAGATGGACAGAGAGTTGCTTAAAATTCAGCAATTACCTCAGAATGCCATTGTCGAGGATCAGATACTCCAATAATGTAATCTGTCATAGATGTCTAGCAATGAATTTGTTAGCAATGTACTATTGCAGTATTTTATAGAACTTCTTGATCAAATAAAACCATGAGTGGAATTCATTATCCGAAAGAAGGAAGTAGAAAAAACCTCATCTTTGTTGTTGGGATGAAGTTTAGAACCATATATACAGCAAAACTCTACCGGGGGTAGAATTTCAAGCAAACCCCCTAGCTCAGCTTTATCCTGTCCCACCATTTCTACATTAACATATGAAAACAAAACAAAAATCATGTAATATGGTACATACAAACATATGTTCAATTGGATCAAAATCTTGAAGTATTCTCACAGGAATTTTATCAAACATCTGGAAGACACGCTTGAAATTATTAAGATAATGCATTGGTTACCACTTACTGATCAGTACACATGTGCAATTTGAACCCTAATTAACAAAATTTAGCTATCAATTTGGCAAATCTTTTCAATTAAGTTCCTGGGGTTTTCAAGGGTTTAAGGTTGGGATGATTGAGACTGCCATTGAAGAAGAAGAAGCAACAGATCCAAGTCAATTCGGGTCAAGCCCATCTCTTTATAATTGGGTTGGGCTCAACCGGACTGCCCCTTTTATATTTGGGCTATAGCCCACCAAGTTTCTCTCTTTTCTTCTTTCTTTTTCGTTTTTATCTTTTTAATTTGTTTTGTGGGAAATAATATACTTATATATTCACAAATTTATAATTAATTAATTCTATGTAACATAAAATTCAAAGTCTGCCACTAGATATTGCATACCAAATGATTATAAAAAAAATATTTTTTATTTAAGTTTTATTTCTTTTTTTAATTTATAATGAAACAAAAATTATCCGTATAATTATTGAAAAAATATTTTTATTTAAGTTTTCTTTCATTTTGACTTGTAATGGAGTATTTTGGGAATTATCATTCGCTATAATTGGTCTTTCAAAATGAATTAAGATTATAGAAAAAATATTTTGTCTTTAACTTCTCTTTATTTTTTACTTTTAAAATTTTCTTTCTTTTTAATCTCTGATGGACACTTGTTTTATCGCATGTGATGTGAACTATCTATAGTAAAATGGATATTAACATCATCATTAGCGTCAATCATGCCATTTTAAAACATGAAAATCAAAATAAGTTAAATTTTTAGATTCAATAAATTATAGAAAGATGTTTTATATTTGAGTTCTCTTTCTTTTGACTTTTGATGAATTGATTATTTGAATAATTATAAAAAATATTTCGTATCTAAATTTTCTTTCTTTCTAGTTTTTAAGGGAGCACTTGTTTTATGACGCGTACGTAAACTACTTATAGTAAAATGGACATTATTATTGATTTTAATCATTCTTGGATACTAAAATTCAAAATGAACTTAAGTTGATCAATAAATTATAATTAAAAAAAAATTGTGTTTTAATTCTCTTTCTTTTTTACTTCTAATGGAGGATTATCGAAATGATAATAGACACTTGTTTTAAATTCTTTTTTCCCTTCTAATGTAGGAGCCACTTGTTTTTATCACATGTAAATTGGACATTATCATTAACTTTTAACGGGTCATTCTACTAGAATATGAAATTAAAGTGAACTTAAATTTGACTGCTAATAAATTGTAGAAAAATATTGGGAAAATTATATGAAATGACAAACATTCATAACTAATTATATCATAGGGGTATAGTTTAATTTATTTACCTTATATAATTATAGTTTAATTTTTTTTGCTATAATTAATGGGGTCCGCAACCTATTATGTAACTAATAGTATAAAAATCTTATTTTCTAATTTTGTATAAAATTATACACAAAACAATTTTCACTCTCCTTTTCACATTCCAATTTTTTCTCCTACATTTAATACTTCAACTATCCGGTTTGAATTTCAAATTGTTGTCCAAAATTAGATTACTCCCTCCCGAAGTTGAAGTTTCCTTCCGAAGTTGAAGTCAATTTCGTAAATACTCCTTAATTTTAGTTGTTTACCTCTTCTTCTTTTTTTTACTTATTCAAAATTTGTATATGTGTTCTGTTTATTATTTTTTTCATATATTTTGATGAAATAATCGATTTTTTGTTCTTGATAGATCTAAAATTGGTCAAACAATGAATGAATCATCTCCATCTTTGAGGATTACCAGAGGTAGTCCTTTGCATGTCAATGTTGTTGACATTTTACCATCTTTTTCAATGGGGTTAACTCAAGATTTTGGGGTTGATGTAGGGTTTTTGGGAAAATCAAAACAAGTTATACAAGAACAAACCATGGAAGAGCTGAGATCAAAGAAAAAACCCTATGGCAGTTCAACAAGTTATTAAAAATGTCAAAACTAGAGTCATTAAAATTGTACAAGGAAGAAGAAAGAGGAGAGCTGTAAACATTGAATCAGAGGAAAATAATTCTGAAGTTGTCGGATCTGAAGAACTTCAAAATCATGAGGTAGTGTATTAAAACACAAAGTTAGATACAATTTTTTGGTTAATTAGTTGTCAATATACAAAAAGTATTGCTTAAGTATTGTATATAGTATATTCCATATTTAGTAATTGTATATAGTATATTGCATGTTTATGTTATTTTTGTTTTTTGTATATATATACAAAAAAGTAATTGGACTTAAATATACAGATGGAAAATTTTCATATACGATTAGAATTTGTATATTTTATTAGTTATATACAAATTATTGAAGTTAGTAAATATTAAGTTTATATACATATAAAAAAATTGATATGTACATGTCTGTTTTAATAGCTGGTAGTAGGGGATTGTATATTAAAGGCTCATTATTTTTTTATATACATATATACACAAAGTAATTGGATTTAGTTATATAGATGGGAAAATATCATATGTGATTATAATTTGTATATTGTAGTAGTTATATACAAATTATTGAAGTTAGTATATATTAACTTTATATATTATTGGAGTATATATAAAAAGTCATTTAGAAACTTGTATATAATGTCATGTTTAACTAATATATTCATGTACACATATCAATATACAAAAAAGGTAAGTTCATATATATACACACAAATTAATCAGTGCATGACTTTTTTTTAAATTTTTTTTGTATATATATGTAAGTATATATAAAATTATATTTTTGTTTCACTTGCTGTATGAATTTTTTTTTGAATTTAAACGTTTAGCTTAAAAAAAGGGACGTTTCCCTAAAATTGTGGCATTATCTTAATTTATTGTTAGCATATTTAACGCTTCAGTTACAAACCACTTTTTAAAATAGAATTGTATAAATAAAAAAAAACCTTTATATACAAAATTAAAGATACCTAAAATAACTAAACCATACCCATATAATGTAATTAGATAAACTATACACATATAATGTTATTTAATCAAATAAGTTTGCCATATATGAAATTTTCCCAAAAATATTTCATATTTAACTTGTCTTTCTTTTTACTTTTAATGGAAAAAACACTAATTTAAAGTGTGTTTAATAGAAAGTAAAATATTTTTCAAAAAATATTTTTGAATTTTCTCATATTTGATTAAAAAAATTTAAAAAATATTTTTCAAATCTAAACTTTCCTTCGGAAACGAAGGAAAATAACTTCCTCCAAATATCACATATGAGTTGAATTTTACCATTAGCTTAACATACCATTTTAGTTAGGATATCAAATCAGAGGCCAATGACTAATGAGTTTAGTTTTCATGACAATGTAATTTTTTAATTTTAAAGCAAAGAATATAAATTTATGTTTTAAAATTCAGTCAAAATCCAAATCCAAATATACTGATCTAAATTAAAAAGGAGCTTAGTATTGTCAAAAGATCTATTTAACTAAATATTAGGGAGGTAATAAAAATGAGCGATATAGTATAATGATCTTTCTGATTAATTTTACAAGACGTGTAAAAGATAATTACGATAAATAATTTAAGATGAATAAAATATTTTTTTAGAAAATTAAATAAATGACAAGCATAAAAATGGAAAAAATATAATATTTTGTGCAATTATAAATACTTGTAATGAAGAAAAATAAAAATATTATAAAAATGAATTATTCTTTTTTATACATATAAACAAATATATATTTGGTGTAATCGTATGAGTGAAATTTGAAATGAATATTGTGTATGCGACCTTATTTCTATTTGTGAAAAGAATTAGATTGATTTTTTATTAGAAGTATATATCAAAATTAATCTAAAAATATAATAAGAAAAAAATTAAACAATAATTGAAGTGCACAAGAAACATCAAGGGTAAATATATTTATTATTATTAATCAAAAATCTCGAATTTAAATCTCCAATTAAAAAGCTTTTTCTTCAAATTGAAAATTTTCATACGCAAATATAGATTTAATGGGACATCCCGCTATTAAAGCCTTAGGTAATACAAAATCCACTGGAAAAAAAAACTCCGTCCATGGTTTTCTCTTGCTTCGTTTATCGAGAAGATTTGCAGACGTACCCTTCACTTTTCGAATTTTACTTTTTAGAAGCACCCCCTTATTAAGAAATTGTACACTTCAGTACTTAATAGTTTCCACAAAGTTAAAGCAAAATTAACTTATATCTATTGGTTTACATACTGGGAGAGGAATTAGTAATATAATAATTGTCTCTCTTCGTTTCACAAAAAATAATCTAGTTTGACTTGGTACGGATTTAAAAAAATAAAAAAGACTTTTAATCATGTGGTTTTAAATTAAAGTTATGTTAAATATACAAAATTGCCCTTTAATCTTGTGATCTTAAATATGTCGCGTGAAAAATTATTACCAAAAAAAGAAAAAGATCATTCTTTTTAAACATACTAAAAAGAAAAGGAGGTCATTATTTTTGAAATGGAGAGAATAATATTCTCATTTTACTTTTTATGTTTTCATTTTTTTAAAAAAAATAAAAGGACAATTTAGTTCAATTTAAATAAATAATTTTAATGTATTGATTAACTCAATTAAAAGACCAATCAAGTGAGACCTAATAGTTGACATGCACGTTCTATGAGATAGTTATTCCACAAATATAAAATCATGTGAAATGCTTATTATATTTTTCCATTACACATGAGTTATTTGTGTAACTAAAGTTGAAAAGTAATATTTTATTAATGACATTCCATGAAAGAAGAAAAGCATCATTATTAATTAAATGTTGATCTCAATTTTTTAAATTATCATAAAGGATTTCAATAATCAACTTTTTTGTTAGGAAGTTTTTTTCTTTTAAATTATTGATTATTATTAGTTAAATCGCATTTTTTTTGTTAATTTAGACATAATTCATTTAAAATAAATTATTGGGACTTGGGAGGATGTTCAATTTAATATTCTAATTAAATAATAAAATCGTAATTGTCAATATTAAAAAACACTTTATTTTTAATATGAGATTTTTTAACTTAAAACCAAATTTAATCGAGCTACTATATAAACATAAACTCAGAGTAAGAAATAGAAAAAAATTTAATACTACACACAAAATAGAGTCAACTTTTGTGACAGAACTTAGAAGTACAAAAGGTTAAAAAAACTAACTTAAAGGACTTTGATGCAAATATGCGTTTCAAGATAATTATAAAAGGGGAAAAGTGAGACTTAGCAGAAAATACATTTAATTGTATCTGAGCTAAAATAGGCTTCAAAATGAATTGAATATACACATAAACTGCTTCAAGAATCTAGCTTTATTTGAAAAGATAGCAATTTTATTGAAGCCCATTCTCTTTTTCATCCATTTCAGCTTCTGGGTAGGCTTCAAATCCATCTTCTATCCTATTTCTTGTGTAAAAATTTGATCTTTTTGTGTTAAAGATGAGCTTTTGGATTCACAAAAATGAAGTCATATTTGGATTCAGAAACCTGAATTTCTTTGTGATTTTTGTGCATGTATGTGTTCATGAACCTGGCCATGAAATGTTAAGCTTTTTCGCAAGTTAATTTGGTGAGGTAGATTGATTGATTGATTTTCATTTGCTGCTGATGGTTTTCTTGTTCTAAAGATTGTCTTTTTCTAATGCCCTAGCAGTTCGTTTACTTTTTTTTTTTTTTTGTATTAACACATTTTGGATAAACTCCACCTGCAGAAAAGGAAGATGCAATATTAAGATGATCTTATTATTTATTTATTCATTTTTGTCTAAATTGACTTGTGATAATTCTGAACTTTGAATTGTGTGGATTAGGATTTAGTCTGTTGCGTGTGATTTATTAAAGTCATTATTCAAATAGTTGACGAGTTTGTTTTGACAAGAAAGATTTAGTTGTCTCTTGTGCTGAGCTGATGGTGACATTCCCAGGGACTTCATTTATGTGATCGTTGGTGGTTGAGATTGAAGAATTGGTGAATGGGGTTAATGCAGTTCAGTAGTTATCTAAATTTCATGTGTAAATTGATCTATGGTATATGGAGATGTTTGGTCAGGTTCCTGAGGTTCAGGATTATAAGCCTGAAGCTTTGCAGGTTTATGACTAAGTGCAAACGTTTTGGATATATCTGTCTTTGAATAGGTTTTGATGATGAGTGGATGTTTAGTGGCTCATCAATAGAGATGTTTGGTGTTTTATATCTTCTAAAATCACTTTCGTAGCTGATATGTTTGTTATTTTAAACAAATATCTATGAAATAATTGTCCACATGATCAGTTGTGTAAGGCATCAGATTTTGCCCCTTGGTGTTTAGGAAAAACCAAGAAGTGGCAGAACATGGGTTAATCCATTATGGTACTTAATCCTTCCGTGATTTTGCAACTTCTATTAGATTGACTGTTGGATTTTCAGGTCAGAATATTATCTATTCATATTTCCTGAGGAATGCATAATTTTAGACGAGAACTAGGGTTATAGAGTAGTTTTCAGGTTCACTAATTCTGTGCATAAGGTTAAAATTTGGATCATGGATCGACCTACAGCTGGTCTATTGGTTCCTTCTGCTCATACCATGTCTGTGTGTACTCATGAACTTGAATCAAGGTTACAAACATCCTAGATTGTTTCGTTTTTCCTTCCCTTTTAGAAGATATTCTTGTGTGTGTATATATGAGAATTTTCAGTCCTATGTTACCTGGATTTAGGTTGGATATATTTGGTTCATGTGTCACTAAGTATCCATTTAGCCATTCCAATTAGCAAATTTTAAGTGTATCTTGAAGGATCTAAATGGACTGACACCAATTTTTCAATCTAGGTATGTCAAGGCAATTGAAAGTTTGCGTAACATAGATTTATTTGAAGTATGAAGTTTAGCATGGAGAAAATGTCTATTTTATGGTAGATTTCTCGGCCATCTTCTTTGATGTCTTAAAATATTGCCATTGGCCCCTTGGTTCTCTTAGAGGTGATTGTTATGATAAGGTTACAGGAAATGTCCATCATACATTCAGAATTAAGATGATAGCTTAGCCACCAAACAAAAAGGGCAGGATGGATGGATGTGGCTTCCAGTGTCATTCTAATTTCTAAACACCTATAAGAAATCTTCCTTCAAACATTTGTTAGGGTTACTTTGCTGGAGCTTTAGGCCCCAGTTCCTACAAGGTTTTTTCATATCAATTTGTGTGGACTAGAACCCACCTCCTTTGATTTACGCAAAGGTATTGTATCATTTCATTGGAAGTTGTGAAGTTTGTGTAGTACTTAATATAAGCAACTGATATCAGTTATCTTGTTCTCGGATCAAGTTACACGGCTCTTTTCTTTTGTGTGTTGAGGAGTTTCTGTTTCATAATTAGTACTGGACATGGTCTTATACTTTGATATTAGAGGAGCGATCTCAATTTCACGGTGAATTTTTCTCTCATAAGAGCTCTTCACTCTTGCTAGATGCCACAATTTGGAACTAGTATATGGTTAGAGAATATTAGAATTACATCCCTTCCAATTACAATTCTGAGCAAGTTAAACATAAGAACATCTTAATAGCAGAAGGGTCTACTTGCATGAAATTCATTCTGGAGAGAACTGGTGTCTATTGATTTTTATTTGGGATAATGAATCCCATTCTGTGGATTCCTTTGTCAACTTGTGTCCTAATAAGATTGCTTCCGAAAATGTACATGTTATATTATGGAATTAAACATTTATTTGGGAATACCATAGTTTATAAGTGTCAGAATTAAGGATGTGTATGACATGATTGGTGAAAATTGCAATGCAGGACTGTAACACACAGGGTAGAGTTTTCTGTACAGTCATTTACAATGTCAATTTTAACGAAGTTACGCTGCATCACACTTGATGTTACCGGTACACTGATTGCTTACAAAGGAGAGTTGGGTGACTATTATTGCATGGCTGCCAAAGCTGCTGGGCAGCAATGTCCTGACTATAAGCGGGTTCATGAAGGTTTTAAACTAGCATATACAGAAATGGCAAAGAAGCATTCATGTTTTGGATTTGCTGAAAAGATTCCTAACATTGTTTGGTGGAAGACTTGTGTCAGGAATTCCTTTGTTCAGGTATTGTGCATGGCATTATCTTGGGATATTTGGTTGTTAGTATTTTTATATATAATCTCAGAAGTCATTTGTTCAATTTATTACAGAACAGCGGCAAAACGTTTTAGTATGACTGTTGAATTATGATTTGAGATCTGAACTGCAATTATTTTATGTTTCTACTGATATCAAGTATCCTTTCTTTTGACAGGCAGGTTATGAATATGATGATGAGACATTTGAGAAGATATTTAGACGCATATATGCAACTTTTGGTTCTTCTGCACCTTACAACATATTTCCTGATGCTATACCGTTCCTCAGATGGCTCCGCGAGAGGGGCGTTACAGTTGGGTTGGTCAGCAATGCTGAGTATCGATATCAGGATGTGATTCTTCCTGCATTAGGCTTGAATCAGGTAGATACACAATGGTTGTCATTTCATTTTTTTGTGTTGTATCTTCTTATTACATCTTTTGGCTGATTTAATCTTTTTCCAAACACACTGAAAAACCATGAAGTAGTTGAACACCTTTTTGTGTGTGACCAAAATCAGGGATCTGAGTGGGATTTCGGCGTATTTTCCGGTCTTGAAGGGGTTGAAAAACCAGATCCAAGGATATATGAGATTGCCTTGAAGAAAGCAGGAAATGTAGCTCCAGAAGAAGTACTTCACATTGGAGATAGCTTGAGGAAAGACTACTTACCTGCTAGAAGTGTTGGGATGCATGCTTTGTTGTTGGACAGGTTCAAGACTGCTGATGCTGTCGATTGGAGGAAATCTGGTGTCACTGTGCTGCCTGACCTGATCGCTACCAAAGAATGGCTTACCTCTGAAAATTCGAAATGCATTGACCTGTAAAAGTCCCGTTTGATTATTTTCTTGCCTATAATGGTAGGTAGATTTGTATTACAAGAATGGTTATGAGTTTTATGAATGTGATGAAGAAACATTTAGTTCGATATGCCAGATGCTGTTGTATCTGCATAATATTAGAATGACAAGAAGAAATAACTATACTCATCATGATTTCAATTACACCAAAAGTTGCATATATGACTATCAAAGAGCTAACTTTATTCTATTGCACATATTTATTATCACCTATATATCTGTTTCCCTTGTCAACATATTCAAATCTGGGTCCAAAACTATTGAGTATTTAAGCCAAACAAACACATTTGAAATTCAAAGTATATCGATTCATTGTACAGTAGTTTAAGAGCCCTTCTAAACAGAGACTAAAATCTTTCTGCCACCTTGCAAACTTTCTGCCCTAGAACTATAGATATAACTTGCACACCAGATAGCTTCAAACAAAGGCAGTTATTGATTTGTTGACATGCTAAACATTAAGATATTGACTTATCAGTTATCGGTTAAATTGTTAAGATTTGACACCAAAAAAATAATTATTAAAATTTACTTTAAAATAAGGTGACAAACCAAATAAATCATTCATCTAAGTTGACAGACATCTTGCTTAAATGGAAGCACTATTACATTATAGAATAACTGAGAATTTGAGACAATCAGAACAAGAAGTATGAAACCAACTCTAAGTAAGAGACTCTATATGTCAAATGATATAAATATAATTATTTAATTTAGTAGTGAGTTATCCATGTTTAGTTAACCCATATTTCTTAGTCCGATCGTATACATGGTAAGAGTATTTATAAATTATAAAGTCACTTGTCCATAGCGGACTTGATTAAAAGAATAAAAAATCATAACTACTAAGAATGTGAAGTGAATTTAGAGAGAGAAAAGAGGAGTGATAAACATGGTTTTGATTGAAGGGTCTTATGTATCTGAAAGTTTTAAGAATTGGAAGAAATAAGAAATTTACGTAATATTTCAAAAAGCTAGGGAAAAATGGAAAATAATAAAAGTAAAAACTGCGTATACAAGTAATTTTTCCTAAAAAAAAAACTAATGTTCCACTAGCTTTTAATATAGCTATAAGTTATAATTAACTAATTTGCTACGAATAAATATTTTTTTGGCCAAAAGCATCCTTAAATTGTACTTCAAAATTAAACTACATCTTTAAAATATATTTTTTGGCAAAAAACATCCTACGATCATTAGTCATACACGTGACTATCAACAAAAATTTTCCTGCATAATTTCATTGTATGCTAAAAAAAGTTCTGAAATAAATATTAGAAATCTTAGACATCATTACTTAGTGAATGAATTTGTTTTTTGGGTAGGAGTGATGATGCATAATTTGCTCTTTTTCTCATTTATTAATAGAAAAAAGGTGAAACTTAATTATTTTTACTTTTTTCAAAGTCAAATTGTATTTAGATCAATTTTTTTTTTGATAAATCTGATATTGAAGTGATCAAAATAATGATCATCTCTCGCATTTGAGTTAATTTTACGTTATTAGAAGCAGAAGTTCCAACAAACGTCGCTTCTAGTATATTCAAGAAGAAACATATTTCAACTAACAATATTTTCAATATAAAATACATGAAAAAAAACTATCAGACTAATTTTTTTTACATAATGCTAAATCAATTATTGGAAAAGTTCACGATAGTATTTTTGGATATCTAAAAATAATAATTACGAAGAGATTGACTTGATTTTTTTCACTTTTGAATACTTGAAGAATGTTTTTTTGCTAAGATTGATATTTTAAGAATGTAGTTTAAATTTAGGATTATAGTTTAAGCATGATTTTGACCAACAACTCTGATACAAGATCCAAAATGTAAAAAGAACAAACCTAAAGGACTTCCGTGCAATTTTTTTTGGTTAAAAAACTATAAAACGGACACAGATGGAGAAAATACATTGAGATTAAATATACAAAAACTGCTTCGAAACTGATTTTATTTGGAGAAGATAACAATTTCATTGCAGTGATTCTCGTTATCATCCATTTCAATGTCTGGGTATGCTTCAAATCCATCATTTTACTCATTTATTTCGTAAAGTTTGATTATTTTTTTTGTGTAATATATGAACAACAACTTCTAGGTTCACGCAAATGAAGCCATTGTTGGATTCAGAGATGTGCTCTTGAACTTGAAAAATAAAATGTTAATCTGGGTAATTGTTAGATTTTGTTTTGAAGTTTTTCTTCTAATGCAGTAGCAGCTTTTTACTTTTTTCATGTTGTTACCCATTATGAATGAACCCCATTTACAGGAAGAGGCAATACGAAGATGATGTCATTATTATTTTGTGCATGTGTGTATCTTGAACATTGAAAAAGAAATATTAGGCTTTCTTCGTGAGTTAATTTTGATTTTCGTTTCCTGCTGATTGTTTTCTTGTTCTGAAGATTGTCCTGTTCTAATGCCGTAGCTGCTCTTTTAGTATTTTTGGATGAACCCCACTTATAGAAAAGGAAGAGGCAATATTAAGATGATCTCCTTATTATTTTTAGTCTAAATTTACTTGTGATATTTCTGAACCTTGAATTGAACTGGTGTTGCATGTGATTTATCAAATAGTCAAATGGTTGACGAGTTTATTTTTTGACAAGAAAGATCTTGTAGATCTTGTGCTGAACTGATGGTGTTATCCATCATATGATGTGAAATTCCCATCCAAGGGGGTCTCACTTATCTGATCCTAAGTAGTTTGGGATTAAAGAATTGGTGAATAGTGTTAAAGCAGTTCAGTAGTCGTCTAAATTTTATATGTAAAATGATCTATGGCATGTAGAAGTTTGTCCAAGTTCTACTTGCATGAAATTTATTCAAGAGAATGATGTTTATTTGGGATAATGAAACCCCCTTCTGTGGATTCCTTTGTCAACTTGTGTCCTAGTAGGATTGCTTTCGAAAAGGTTATGTTTTATATTATGAATTAATGATATGTATGACATAATTGTTGAAAATTGCAACGCAGGACTGTGAAATAGTAACACACATCATTTACAATGTTGTATATTGTAAAGAGGTTACGCTGCATCACACTTGATATTACCGGTACACTTATTGCTTACAAAGGAGATCTGGGCGACTCTTATTGCTTGGCAGTCCAAGCTGGTTTTAAAGTAGCATATGCAGAATTGGCAAAGAAGCATCCATGTTTTGGATTTGCTGATAATATTCCTAACTATGTGTGGTGGAAGATTTGTGTCAGGGATTCCTTTGTTAAGGTGTTTGTGCATGGCATTATCTTGGGATATTTGGTTGTCAGTATTTTCATAGATAATCTCAGAACTTTTCCATATGACTGTAGAATTACGATTTGAGATCTGAACTGTAATTATTTTATGTTTCTACTAATATTGAGTATCCTTTTGTTTTGACAGGCAGGTTATGAATATGATGATGAGACATTTCAGAATATATATAGTCGCATATATGCTACTTTTGGTTCTGCTGCACCTTATAGAATATTTCCAGATGCTATACCGTTCCTCAGATGGCTCCGCAAGGGGGATGTTACGGTTGGGTTGGTCAGCAATGCTGAGTATCGATATCGTGATATAATTCTTCCTGCATTACGCTTAAATCAGGTAGATACACAATGGTTCTCATTCTTCTTCTAACAATTTTTGGCTGATCTTAATCTTTTTTTCCATAAATACTGAAAAACAATGAAGTAGTTGCGAACCCTTTTGTGTGTGTGACCAAAATCAGGGATCTGAGTGGGATTTCGGCGTATTCTCTGGTCTTGATGGTGTTGAGAAACCAGATCCGAGGATATTTGAGATTGCTTTGAAGAAAGCAGGAAATGTAGCACCAGAAGAAGCACTTCACATTGGAGATAGCTTGAGGAAAGACTACTTAGCTGCGAGAGGTGTTGGGATGCATGCTTTGTTGTTGGACAGATTCAAGACTGCTGATGCTGTCAATGGGAGGAAATCTGGTGCCATTGTGCTGCCGGATTTGACCGCTACCAAAGACTGGCTTACCTCTGAAAAATTAGTTTCTTGCCTATGACTGGTAGATTAGTATTACAAGGTAGAATGGTTAAAAATGAGCTATGAGTTCTATGAATGTGATGAGGAAGCATTTGGTTCAATATGCCACATGCTGTCTTTTTTTTTCTCTCTCTGTGGCAAGCATCATTATGCCCACATAGTATATAGTGTAACTACTTGTTGATTGAGAATTTGCTACATAAACCACATGCACAATTAGAAGCAATCTTATGTCGTGCACCTTCCTTTTGCAGTTTTATATTGAAATGATCTCGTTGTTTCCACGAAAGCATAGTGGCACTAGCTTTGTTGTGGATTCAATTGAAACTCCAAGAAGTGAGGTAAATTGCCTTGTTGCCGCTGCATATGCCTCCCTTTGTTTATGTCATCACATTGATGAATCCACTATGGCTATTAAAAGTCTAAGTGCTTTTTCGCTACTACATAGGTGGCTAATAAAAGCCCCAGTCTTGATTTGTCATGCCCCCCCAGTTAAATTTGTTAAAAGGCTAACGCTGCAAAGCTCACAGCACTATTTAGGTGAAGTTTGAATTAGCACCTAAACTCATCAGGTGAAGTTTGAATTAGCACCTAAACTCATCGTCAACAATCACATCCCCTTGTCACTGTCTTCTTATATTGACAAATAGTTGGCTTTACGTTGAGTTAAATCTAATATTCATTTCTTTGAATAAGAATATCTATTTAACACGAGCACTTTTAGTAAGGTAGTGGAGTAGTTGATTGAGAAAGCTAAAGTGTAAAAGGTGAAAGAGTGATGAGTCTAACTACGCTCTCTGTTTTCAGAATATGAGCTGCTAAATTTTATGACAACATATATCAATATACCTCATTTTTGACTTATCAAAGAGCTACTTAATTCTGTTGCATATATGATATAAACCTATTCAAATCTGGGTTCAAAACTATTTGAGTATTTAAGCAAAACAAACACATTTTGAAATTCCAAGTATATTGATTCAATGAAGAAAAATAGTTCAACACTTGAGCAGCCCTTCTAAGATAGAAGGTGCTAAACAGTGGCCAAAATCTTTCTACTGCCTTGCAAACTTCCTGCCCTAGAACTAACTATACACACCATACAGCTTCAAACAAAGGCAGTTGTTATGCAGCTGATTAGTTGTATTTCAGCTACAGACATCTACAGGCAATGAAGTACAAAAACAGAAAACATCTCAAAATTTAGATAGAAAACAGCCTTATGGATTGAAATACTCAAGTCTTGACAAATAAAAAAGGTAAAACTAATTAACTAATAAGCACGTCTATGACCAGGAACTTCAGCTGCAACAAACTCCTGCCCAAAAACAAGTGAATAAACGGCAAAATTTTGAACTACATGACGTGCATTTTAACATACATAGGAGCACACTCAATTGGGGTAAAAACCTTCACCTCTACTCCTCTTGAGCATCATCTTTATTCTTCTTTTTCTTCTTATCCTTCTTCTTGCTTTTACTTCCTTCATCGTCACTTCCAACATCACCATTCTCTGATTCTTTATCTTTCTTCTTTTTCTTTTTCTTCTTCTCGGACTTCTCCTCATCTGAGGATGCAACATCGTTATTCTCTTTGTCCTTCTTTTTCTTTTCCTTTTTCACAGACTCCACATCAGGGGATGCAGCTTCATCAGCTTCTTTCTTCTTTTTCTTCTTCTTTTCTTTTTTCAGTTCAGACTTATCCAATGCTTCCTCGACTACCTCTACCTTTGGTTTCTTTAAAGCACTGGGTGCAGGGGATACATCTAAATCATCCAATTTTCTCTTGTTAGCGTCCTCATCATCTTCCTTGTGTTTCTTCTTTTTCTTCTCAACCTCAACTGCAGCACCATCAGCAGCCACTGCATCAGGATCAGATTTCACAGTAGCAGCAGCAAGACCAGCAACTAGAGTATCCTCTTTGGTAGATAAAACAACATTTCTCGTCCACTCAGCTGGAGTTTTATCATTTGGCTTACCATGTTTATCCAACTTACCCTCAGCAACCAACTTCTTCTTCATTGAAGCCCTTGGTCCTAAGCCCCATTTCCTAGGATAAGTATCCCTATCCATCACCACTCTCTTAATCTTTGCAACCACACCATGATCACAAGTTCCCATAACAGCTGTGGTCATCTCTGCTATCCCCAACGCGATGGCCTCCCCCTTAGTAGTCATCAGCACAACCTCCTCTCCAACCTCAATATCATTCTCAAATCTTAAAAGCCCAGGAATCATCAACTTTGCACCATAGCAAATAGCATTAACTGCCGAATCCTTAACCACCAACCTCTTATAACTAGTCAAAACTACCTCCAACGGCATAATGACCCTCCTCAAGTAAGTCTCATCCCTATAGTTATCGTACATCCATTGTGCATCCATCACATCATGCATTGTCACCATATTATTCTTCTCACCCAAAATCCCAGACCTCACTCTCCTAAGCTCCTGCATATGTCCACCCACACCCAAAAGCAACCCAAGATGAACACACAATGTCCTAACATAAGTACCCGCCTCACAGGATATCCAAAAAACAACCAAATGCCTTTCAGCATCATACTCAAGCAACTTACTTTCATAAATAGTCCTAATCCTAAGCTGCCTTTTCACAGCAGAAATCAAAGGGGGTCTTTGAAAAACAGCCCCAGTAAGAGCTTCAAGTGCCCTAGCAACCTTAGCAACATCAGGTACATCAGAATGCAACCTAGCAACACACACATACTCTTTACCCGCACCCTGTTGGGATTTAACCAAACGGGTCGCTCTATCAATACAAACAATCAAATTCCCAGTAACTTTAGGATCCAAAGTACCACTATGACCCGTTTTCTCGACCCGAAGAATCCTCTTAATCCAAGCTACAACTTCATGTGAAGATGGGTTAGCAGGTTTATCAAGATTAAGAATACCATACCTTATATACTCAGCAAGCGGACGCTTCAATGGAGAAAACCCAGATGGGAGAGGAGTGTAGTGACCCGTTCTGACATTGAGACGATCGTAGTTTTTCAATAGAATCGGCCATTCTGAAGTGTCAATGGTGGGTGTGTAGCTTTGAGGTTTGATGAGAAAATCACCATCAATTGGGGTGGATAGTGTTTGTGTTTCGTCATCATTTTTGCCAGACTTTGATTTCTTTTTCTTCTTCTCTGAGCGAGAGAGCTCAACGTCAGTCATGGCGGCTTTCGGTGGGTTAAGTTTCAGGTAGGGTTTAAGGCTGGATTTTCTAGGGTTTTAATAGAAAACAAATGAGAATGTTATATAGGGAGCAGGGTTTAGGGTTTTTGGATATTGACTGATTGGTGGTGAAGAGAGAATGGTGTACCTAATGGGCCACATATACATTTATCGGCCTCAAACAATTGGTTCTGTTCCAAAATTTGCAAAGCCCAAACAAAGTTTCCTTCATTTATTGGAAAATTACACGTATAAGCAAAGTTAATTAGTTAACATAGCTATAATTTATCTTAGTTATAATTTGTGACCTACTTTTTGCTATAATTACATGGCTTAATTTTTTAGTTTGTGTAATTCACACGTTTGTATAATTCAGAATTTGTATAATATAATTTTTCTATAATTTATAATATAATTTGTATAACAGTTTAGACTTTTGATGTTTGTAATTGTAGAAATTTGTCTTTTCAAGTTTACAGAAAAACAACTGAATTATACACATATACCCACGAATTATATAAACATCCAAATTATGCAAACGATACAACATAAACTGTAGCAACAACCCATAAATATTCAAACTATAATTATGGGCACTATTAAGTTTATTATAGTGATATCTGCAAAAAGTCCCCTTGTTTTATTATTGGGCAAACAAAACAAACTACCTAATTACGTGTCTTTCCGTGCGTCTTCAAAATGATCATTTATATCGATTATAGTCCCAGATATTGTATTTGGTATATGTTTAAATACCTGTTTCTCCAATACATAAGGTCCAAATTAAGTATAATATATTTTATTTATATTATATCTAAATGAATTTGCATGTATCTGACTCTATCAATCACCTCTCTCTCTCTATCTCGCTTACTCGCTCGCCTCTCTCCCTAGGTATCTAGTGTGAAGTGTATGTATTTGTGCTACACAAACTCTCGCTCGCTTCTTTCCCACTCTCACTCATTTTTCTTCCTGAGTATCTAGTGTGCTTGCACACTCATGATCTAGCATATACAAATTCTCTCGCTCGCCTCGTTCCCTTTTTTATTCGCCTTTTTTCCTTGTGTATTTGTATTTCAAAGATTTTTTTGTGGCAAAAATACATGTATCCAAGTATATCTGACTTGAAATATCGTATGAAATTATTAATTCATGAAAGGACGTGTATAATTATTTCAAACTCTAGGAAGAATTAGTAAATATGCTCGGATTTTTTGTGTAATTAAATAATTTTTCCTTTATTATATTCCCTTAAAACTAAAGCTTACAAGAATATCGTGAGGCAAACTCAAAATTCGAAGATTGCAGAGAATCAATATCATTTCTTAACGTAGACGCAAGCAAAATTTGTAATAACGATTAAGGAATAATGCCGTGTCCAATTAATCAATAATGAAGTGAGCAATAACGAATATAGAGAGAGAGTGAGAGGGGGGTCAAATATGTATTCTAATTTCCTAGTAATGAGATTTTATCATTTTTGTTTTGTTTCAAAATTAGTGTTATATGGATGATTAAAGAGCTAACAAATTACACTTATGTACTAGTGGCTTTCTGGTTGGTGAAAACAAAGCATCATTACACACATAATATTTGAATTCCATTATTGCAATAATTAGAGAAATGGGGGAAAAAAACATAAAAGAGTAAATGGAGAATTACAAGCGGTTTTAAATGTAGGCATCCAGACTAAAGCTTCCGCTGAGGGGAAATTTGAATAACTTTTTCCTTTAGAAACTTGAAATTGGAGAAGCAAATTCCAAGAGCTCTTCATCACATTCAAATGCCAACATATGTTGTTCTTCCAGAGTCACCATAGCTTCAACACCATCCATATTTTGATCAGCACTCAATATGAAGAAATTCTTGAATGGACCCATTGGTGCACACACTCTTTCAGGTTTACCCCATCCAAAATCTATGCTATAACCCGAAAACTTGCACATGTTGCTGCAATAATAAGTGTCAAATTCGTCAATCGCGTATGGTGATTCCATTATTTCAAGTAACTTCAACACCAATGAATTGTGCTGAACAGGGTCTTTCTTGTAAACTTGCTCAAATTCCTTCCTGAATTCGCGAACCAATCTTGGCAATTCCATCTCCTCATCGTGACTTGCTGTTGTGGAAGTCACGGTGAGGAGATTCCCTATAACATTTCGCGATAAAGGGGGTGTTGTCATTGGGCGTATATCGACATAATTAATCAATTTAGATGGCCTGAATGAAGTGTTGTTGATTTTCGATGCAGCCTTTGTAGCTGATATGAACAGAAGTGCACTCACAACTTCTGCTCGTGTTGGATTTTTGATCCCTGCTTCAGCTGCTATTTTTGCCCTAAGGCCCTGTAACTTCGAGGCAGAGAAATGGAATTTTTTGTGCACACATTTATCCAATTTGGAATCAATCAATGGTGCAATTAAAGGTCCATTTGGGGTTGGAAAAAATGTGTCGCTAATAAATTTGGGACGAGCGATTTGGTTTGGATTTCGAGTTATTTTAGCCCAATCATAGATAAAACTTGCAACAGAGCCACCATCACCAACTTTATGTGACAGACATGTACTGATTGCTATTCCTCCACAATCGAAATGACTTAATTGAGCCACGAGTAGGCTTCCATCGAACGAATTCTTCCAAGGTAAATCTTTCGTAAATATGTTTCCTTCTGCATAGTCATGAGGGTTGTTCAGCATTTCGGACATGGGACAACTTATTCGAACATTTAAAAACTCGATTCCCCTGTCATTGCATTCGATCGTGGCACTATCTCTCATTCTTCCAGCATAGGGATAGTAAGCTGATAAAGTTGTTGCTAATGAATTTTGTAGTTTGTTAGCTACTAATTGATCAAACTCTTGTTGTTGCTTAGAGTAGAAAAAAACTAGAGGAATGTACAAGTGACTCAACGATTGATCGATAAACGAAAGCTTGTGGTATTTAAGCGGAGAAGGGGTGGGTAAAGATGGCTTGACAATGATTTTTTCAGTAACTGGTGAAACAAGTTGTGATGGAGCTATAGCCATGATTATTTTCTTAATATGAAACAAGGTCTTTTTATGTATTGCCAACTTCAATATAACATGTATATATAGAAGAAACTATTTTAGTATTCATACTTGCATACACTCAATCCTTGCTAGTGCACTTTGTTTTTATTATTCATAAAAAACAAGTAAAGAATCTTGCTCCAACAAGGACAACTACGTTTATTATAAACCTACTGACTCTATTAATTCAGATTTGCATCAGATAGATTTACTAAAGATGATAAATGCTGAATTATGAACAAGTTTTATATTCTTAGGTTTCAAATTCGAAACATCTAATTGAAGGTAGAAGAATCTTAATCATCCTATCACACGCTTTGATAGCACTTTAAATATTTGAAATTAGAAATTGGCTCGATTAATTTAAATTTATATTAGATGAGCCGAATGAGGAGGTTAAAATTCTACCTTACCAAGAGGTTCTATATTATCGAATTTCAAACTCAAAACATCTAATTAAAGGTGGAGAGATTCCTAATTATCCTATCGCAACCCTCGGTAAAATAATAACTAAGCTAAGAAGTTGGTTTAGTATTCATTTTGATTTTTTATAATTCTTGTGAAGAGAACGGAGTTTCATAAGCTGAAAGAATGACTATTTCTCTGTGGCTCCGAAGGATCTAATGCCTAATTGGATGTTTCAAGATAAACTCCATTAATTTATTGAGTTTTTACACTGAATTTGTTATAAGCTAAGATTATGTAACTACTGAGCTAATCAAATTGGTTCATTGATTATAATTACTTTCTTTTAGTCCTCCCCTTATTTTAAAAAATAATTATTTGAAAGGATAAGAATAAGATTCTAATTTCAGATTTTATTCATAACCAAAAAAAAAAGGTAGTATAAAAGCCAAAACTTTAGTATAAGATACATCAAATGAAACAAATGTAATAAGTATTAAAACCAAAATTTCTACCATTAATTTTAATCTTTTTCAATTCAAATTCAGATTAGTTGGGCTTCAAAACTTAAATAAATATGTAATATCAAAAAACATATTTACCATCATTTATAGCAATAATATTTTTTTTCTACTTATAGTATATTTATACTACAATTTAATTCCGTGTTGCTATTCGATTTTTTATTTTTCTTACTTGATGTCCAATACATTTTAAGTGATAAAAAGTAAACGAAAAATAATGCGTTTTTTTGGAGATTATTCCATATTTTTGTTATCGTCTTTAAGTTTTCGACTTCGATTCCACAATTAAATTAAGCACCTCTTTCTTGGACAAAGGATGTGTAGACTTGAAATTTCTTGTCATGTACTTAATCTCCAAGAAATATTTTCATAAATTTTAAAGAAAACATTTCTCTTGATTGTGGAGAAATCTTCCTTCTTTAATTTCATATTGTGTTGTAGATTTAGAAGTGGACACGTTTATTAAGTTTCACGTATAAATTATATTTTCTTGCGTAATTAGTTTAAAAAGTTCTGTTTTTATATGGATTGATTTTTCTCTATAATTTTTTATGTTTTTATTAAAATATTTAGTTTAAAATATAGTTTTATATCCACTCACAAGAACTTAAGGACTCTATACGTTTTATCTTCAATATTGATGTTGCTGTGTTGACTCACACATATATCCCCCAGGTGGACGATGAAGCGTAGCTTAGGAGGGGATGAATTTTTAGAATTACGAATAAATAAAAGTAAACATATCAATAACGTATGTTTTCCATTTTATTTTAATCATCATTTAGCTTAAAGAAAATATCCCAAAATCATTATCACTTTATAAAAATTTCAAAATTAAACTAGTCCATTATTTTCAACTATGGCTTAATTTTTTTTAAAAAAACAATATTGCTCAGTTCTAAAAAACAAACAAACTAGGAGTAATATTAAATCAGAATAACTTAATAATTTAAACATTGTATTTATTATTATTATTCCTAATTAATGTGCATAAAAAATGCTAAACCAACAGTCAATTAAAATATAATTAATGAAATACTTTGTTTATGTCATGATTTTATTGATTTATTTCAAATTTATGGTGTGTTTGGTATAAAGAAAAATATTTTTTGGAAAATGTTATCTAACCTCATGTTTGGCTGGATTAAATGTTCCAAATCAAACTTATTTTTCTCAAATTTGAAAAAAATAACTTCCCTTCAAAACTTAAGAAAAAACATTTGAAAACTCTCTTTCAACTTTAAATTAACACCCTCCAGCCCCTCCCCCTTCCTAAACAACTTCCTCCCCAACAAAATAAATTTTAAAGCTTGTTTTTAAAACATGCTTAGCTTCAATTTTTTTAACCTACCTTTACTCCTACCACCCCCAAACAAAAAATATAAAAAGTTTTGTTTTTAAAAGATGTTTCTAATTTCAATTTATAACTTTTTTACCCCCCCACCCCCCTCCGTCTGTTTTAAAAAAATATTTTCTACTTTAAATTTTTATTTTTTCAACCCCGATTCTCGACCCTCCATATCAGCCCCTATCCCCACCCCAAAAAATTCAGTTTGCTTTTAAAAAATATTTTCAATTTAAAAATTTTATTTTTCTCCCCTACCCTCGATCCCCTACCCCACTCGATCCCACCCCACCCTCAAAAAAAGTTAAGTTTTATTTACAAAAATATTTTTAATTTAAAAATTATTAAATTTACTTATTTTCCAAAAAAAAAAAAGATTTTTCTTCGTAACAAATACACCCTTAATTTCGGACAGGAACGTGCTAAGAGAAACGTATTCGGCTCCTCTTGCTTCTCTTCTCTTTCATTTTTCCAAAAATTCTTACTTGGATTAGTAACACACGCAACAGGTTAAATTTTGTGGCTAAAATTTAATTGCCCAAAATAAATCCCTAATCATAATTTATAGTATGATATACCAATAGATTAAATTTGACAAACAAAATACTCCTACTTAATAAATTAAACATGAATTAATATTGTCTAGATAAATACCCCCATATAACCAACCCAAGAGTTCTTCCTCTCGTTGATTAGTTCAAACAATTTTAATTTGTTTTTCTTTAGTGGACATTGATGATATTCAAATCTTATAGAGAATATTTGTAGATTTTTTTTGATAAATTGGATAAGTTCAATGCATTGAGGGTGTGTTTGATAAGAAGAAAATGTTTTCATGGAAAACAAGTGCATTTCTAACTTATCTTTTTATGTTTGGTTGGAAAATAAAAAATATATTCTGATAAATGTTTGATTAGTGAATGAAAAATATTTTGTAGAAACTATCTTCTTTATGTTTTTGGCTTGAGACTGAAAAAATACTCTTTAGAAAAATAATTTTTGATCCGAAAAGCAACCCGTATAGTTGATTTAGGACCCGACTCAATACCCAAATCAGGACAAGACCCTGACGACCGTTCCAAAATCCGATCCTGAGATCCGACCTTACAAAAAAATTGACGGGATGGCTTGAGTGGGGGTGACACACGGGGGTGGGGTTGTGGGGGCTGGTATGGGGTAAAAATAAAAATATATTTGAAAAAATTTAAAGTTAAATTTATTTATTTTTGATGGGGAGGGTCGGATACGGGGTATAGATAGGGTAAGGAAAAAAAAATTAAACATGAAAAAGAGTTTTCCCATCAAACATCAAATAATGTCATTTGCAAACTCTAAATTTCTAATTTTCTTAGTACTATACTTAATAAGTTTCAAAATGACAGTGGAAATGAAATCTTTGGAGAAAGGACATGCAGATTTCAATCCATTGTTTATTTTAAAAAACAACAGCAACAAATTGGATGTTGTATGAGAGAACATACACACAACATTGCTTAAAGACATGGAGGTGAGTCATCAATTAACTGAAACAAGCGATGGTAATAATAATAATAACCTAGCTATATGATAATTGATAAAGCGAATATTACACCACTTCACCTTAAAAAATAAAATTAAAAAATTAGATTGGGATATATATGGTATAATTTTTTAATTTCTCCAAAAAGAGACCTCTTTTTTAAAAAATATTCCCAAATGATTTGATTTTAAACTTTACATTTGATCACTACATTTTTAACTTATTCAATTTTAACTAGAATGCAGATTTTAAAAGTCTTTATTTGTTTATACACGCAAAAGGAGACAAGTCGTGTAGGACCAAGAAATTACGTACACTTGGAAAAACGAACGTAGCTAGTTAGTGATATTAATAGTTTCATTTGTTCCTACTTAATTAAATTACTTTCTCCGTTTCAAATTAATTAAATTGTTAACGTGTTTTATATTTTTTTTAAAAAAAATTTAAGACATAAATTAAACATAATAATTAAATATTAATTAATAACTCATTTCAATACTAACTAATGAAGAATACAATTAAAAATATTTTAAAAATTAAACAATTAAATTAATTTAAAAAATAAAAAATACCACGATAACTTAATTAATTTAAAATAAGAGAACCAAAATGAACAATACTCTCAGTGAGGGAAAGTAAGGGCCCGTTTGGATGGGCTTAATAAAAGCAGCTTTAAAAAAATACTTTTGAAAGTGCTGAAACTTATTTTTAAAATAAACAGTTATGCGTTTGGATAAAAGTGCTGAAATTAAAAAAAAAGTTGTTGAAGTGTTTGGCAAATAAGTGATGATAAATAACTTTTTAAATCAAAATGTCTGAAATACCCTTAAAAGTTGTTAACATAATAAAAGTTAATTAATTTATATTTTACAGCCATAAATAACTATATTTTGCTATCATTCACATATTTCTTTCTCATCACAAATTATTTATAAGAGGAATATAAACTTATTATAGATTTTAAAGATATATAATTTGAATAGATTAAAGAACGATTTAAGATTTTATTTTAGTTTCATCCATAGGTAATAATAATTGTCTATCATTCACATATTTTTTTATTATCACAAATTATTTATAAGAAGAATATAAATTTTTATTTAAGTTATATGTGCAACTTATTTTACATTTTAGTAATATATAATTTGAATAGATCACTTGAAAGATTTAAGATTTATTTTATTTTCATTCATTAGTAATAGTAATTGTCTATCATCCACACGTGAAAAGGGAAAAATAGAAGAAAGAGATGTTAGGGTTATGTGGGTAATTTGGAGATTGTATAAAAATATTAAGGGCAAAAAGGTAAGAATGTTGTCAACTTAAAACAACTTATAACCTGGAGAGAAAAAAAACACTCTTATCCTAGCTTTTAACTTTTGGCTTAAAATAAGTTTTTTTTAACTTAAAATAAATTATTTTGAATATTACCAAACAGCTAAATAAGTCAAAAATCAGCTTTTAAGTCTGTTTGACCAGCTTTTAAGCTGAGCCAAACGGGCTCTAAGTCATTAATGTAATTGGTTGGTGTGGTGCTGCATACCTATTTAATCACGTGCACACTAAAATATTGTATTTATAACTACGACACCTAAACTATGTACTAGATAAGAATTAGCCCCCGTGCAAGTAACGGATCTGCACACGTTGTTCTTGTATAATTGGTTTTAAAAAATTATTTTTTATTTCAATTAATGAAATATTATTTTTAATAAAAATAAAAAAAAATATTAATATAGAATAGTCTTTATATGAAATTATAGCTAATCGTCATTAAATTAAATTATCAGTATAGACTTTTACAAGCATTTATAAAATACTAATTTCCTCTAATTAAAATTTAACTATGATAAATTATTTTTATTAATTAATTTATGCTTAAACAATCTTTTTTCTAGTGCTTAAAAAAAATTTCTATCGATTGATTTTGTGTGTCTTTATTAATGGTGGTAATTTCATCAAACATTTGCAGAGGAGATATAAGTCATGTATACCTTTGATATACTTTATTGTTGGCAATACAAACAAAAGTCATGTGATGTTTAGGATACTACTCTTTAAAATGCTAAGAAACAAAATGACAAAGATGATTTGAAATTTAATAACACAAAGCAAATATGTTGACCTAATTTTAACCCGCTTTTCTAATATAGTAGAAAGGATTTGAATTTCATAACTATTTATAAATTCATTAAATTTATTATTCATTATATTCTTAAAACAAAGCGAATTCCTTATTTTTGCAATAATAATCTATACATCTATATATATCTATAAAAGAGGAATATAGACAAGGTAATGTAACACCTTTTTATGACCTTCCTTCATATTTATCTTATTTCTCCTTTTGTTTAATTATTTTTCTTCATTTAATTATTTGTTTTATTTTTAGTATCTCATGAACTCTTCATTTATTCAAGCAATCAACTTTTTACCTTTCACTATAATACATCTTCTTTATTAGATATAATGTGCATATATTCATGACTCTCACAATTTTTAATTTTTCATATTCATAACTTTACATAATAAATATGAAATATTATAGTATTCCTCCATTATTTTCTATATAAATTTATATTTTTTGTTTCATGATATTCTATTTAGTATCCACACAGTTGTCCTTCAATTGTATTATATTCATGAAAAAGAAGATGAATGCTCTTGAATAGTAATAGGCTTGTGAAGTGGATATGGACGAGAATTTAAATAATTATGAATTAATTTCTTATTCTTTTTAATTTTTTAATGATAAGTCTATTGTACTATTTTTTTTTCCTTCTTTATTTCTTTCTCTCTCTTTTTCTTCTTATATATTTCTATGCTGCCTCTTTGAATTTAATTTTTATACGAAGAAAACTATTGAATAGTGATTGATTTGTGAAGTACTGAATATAAAAAATAATGACACCTCTCTACCTTGTTTAACTTGAAAAAGAAGAAGAAAGCTTTGAATGTTTATAGGGTTGTGAAGTGGATTGTATGACAAGATCTTAGATAATTATGCGTTGATTTTGTTTTTTCTTCTACTTTTTATTTTAATGATTAAAGTATAACAATTCGAACCGTCGTTATTTAGAAAGGACATAAATTCGCAAAAAACTGGATATGAGAGACAAAATGTAATTACGAATTTCTCCATCTTCCTAAAATATCTAGAAAAATCATAAATTACCCGAGAAACCTCATAAAAGCCTTTCTAAGCTTGGAAAAGGAGTGAGAGCTTTCTAGGAAAGAGATAGCAGGACCTTGCGAGTTCTTGATCAAATTCACTGTAGCGAATTCAAAAAAGCTGAGAACAAAATCAAAAATAATATGTAAATATTTGATGCCTAGATAAATTAGATTTTATACATTGAGTACCGTACCATATAATGTATGGACTCCGCTTAAATAAGAATAAAAGGCTAAAAGGCTTGTGCTACTCTTATTTTCTTGGAAATGAATATTAACTTTTGTTCTTCAATTGAATTTTTTTTTCTCAATATTTTGTTGTAATAAATCTATAAAAAGGTATATGATTCTGTAACTTATATTTAATTTTTTATAGCTATTTTTTATATCGAAATACTGATACCATAATATTTTTATCTATTTATCCTTGTTATAATATTTTGAAGAATTGACTAAAATAAGTCATTCTATAAATCAATTCACCGAAATAGTATATTTTTAATTTTGTTTACAAAACTAGTATAAACGTGGTTCACGGTTACGTTTTATGCTTTATTTTATTTTAAAAAATTTAATGAAAAAAAGCAAAAGTTCACGGAGCAAACAGAAATAAAACGTTATTGACAATAACGTTTTATACTTCGTTATCTAGAATCACGTTTTAGAGCTAAAACGTTACTTAAAGTAACATTTTTATATTTTAGTACGTTTTATCCAGTCACGGGCTCTGCAATTAAAGAATCGAATCCTGTATTTTACAGATTATAAAACGTAACTGACAATCACGTTTATTATATAAAACGTAACTGTCAATCACGTTTTATGTTTATTTAATCACGGGGCACGGGATTAAGAATAAAATCATGCTACATTGGAATCTTACAGATCATAAAACGTTATCGCTGATCACATTTCTGCATTAAATCGTGACTGTCAATTACGACACTATGTTAAAGTTAATTTTCTCTTTTCTTTACTGACGCAAATGGTTATAAAATGAACCTTGTTGAAACAAATGTTCTAAACACTCCAACAATATTCATTCAAAATTTTGTTTGTGTAGCCCAATTTTGAAACAATATTTACAAAGGTATGAATTAAATAAGTCAAGTCAATGTATCATACTGTGTTATTATTTTTACCATAGCTTTCAAATATTTTTCTAATTTATTACTTAGAAAGATGACTTATTTTTATGTGTAGGAATAAAAATGGCAAATTTTGAACATAATGTGATGGTTGCTTTGTACTGGGGTGGCGAAATAATTACTGAAATGAACGGATGCAGGTATACTGAATGTGCTAGAATGATTATTAACATGTAACTCTCTCCCATGCCCAAATCTGGACATAATAGATAATTATAAAGTAGATAAAATTTCAATAAATACTAAGTGTAATTATTGAGTATACCTGAAGTAGTGGTAGGAATCCAGCAATCTCATTTTGGCTACTTTGGGAGGCTTTACAAAGAAAACGATACAAATATGCTAGGGTTGCACTACCCCAACTGTAAGACCCTACTTTAGTGATATCCTCCAGCATAGGCAAGTACATAAGCTTTAAAAGACCACCAGATGTGTCTGTCAATAGTAAACCAGCAATCATCCAACACATATAACACCTAGCTTTCTCATTGACCATATCCTGTGTTGCCAAGTCGGATAAACGTGGTTGAAGTCGCAAGTGTGCATTAAGCGCAGAAACCTTTAGACTACTATGTTTAAAGTCTTGAGGTTGTGGACTAAAACCTAATAATCTATGACAAATATTTTGCCATTCTACTACAGACCTCTGTGTCTCATACCCAACTACCGCATTACGTTTCACGGGTAAGCCATACAATATCTCCACGTCCTGTAAAGTGATCGTACTCTCACCCGTCCTAAAGTGGAATGTATGAGTCTCAGGCAGTCATCTCTCAACTAGTGCGGTGATTAAACTACGATTAATAACAGGCCTATGAGACCTATAAACACCATATAATCCAGATAGTTTAATCACATCTAGGACTCGTGGATGAATGGGATGTTCATTTACTAGGTCCCAAAACTTACCATCACATTTTCTTGTGTTCAAAATCATATTATCATTCCCTATCCATATATCTCGTGACCTATGAGTGAGCTGTCCAGTTAATACAGACGGATCAAGTGGACCGGGATCCAATTGGTATGCATTATTAGTAGCCATAAAATAAATACCTATACAGAATTAAGAATACAACGTAACTTATATATGATTTATACTGCATAAAACTAGATGCATATAACAACAAATCACAAGCATGCATTATAAGAAAAGGACATAGCAGCTTCAATAATTGCAACAGAGTATTCCTGTTAAGGGTCATTGCACTTTGATAGTTAAGTAATTGCTAATCTAAGTTAGCACACAAAATTTTCACCAAACAATCGGCATCATCAATACCTAGGAAGCACGGAACTGCGAACACAATTGTGGCTGATTACTTGCCTCCTAATGAGCAATTTCATAGGTTTAAGATGAAGAATCACAAGACATGGAAGCTTACCTCTAAGCAGTGAATGCTCCTACTGAGCTGGATCGCTACAACGAAGAGATCGAAAGCAGGGAGAAAGACGAATGTTTCGGTGGTTGCCTAAAGGAAAATAACAAATTCATCAACTATAAGATAAACTAAATCAATGTATGACAAAATTACCTGAATCACAAAAAGAACTCTTCTTTATCAAAGTTTTTTTAACCTTTTTAAAGCAGATCTGCAGCCGTTTTCAAAGTTTTGAAAATTTCACCTCCACTCTTCAGATACAACATTCATAAACTCCATTGTGCCTTTGGAGCGAGATTTGATGCTAGTTCTCTTCATCCCTTGTAACTTGAAGGTAGGCTAATTTATGTTTTACGCTTCAATGGAAAAAGGAGCTTCTTCCCAATTTTATATAACTAAACCATAAACATAAATTATATATGCTTAAAACGTTATTCGCAATAACGTATTAGAGTTAAAACGTAATTTCCAGTTACGTATTATTATTAAATTATATATGCTTAAAATTTTATTCCCAATAACGTATTAGAGTTAAAACGTAATTTCCAGTTACGTATTATTATTAAATTATATATGCTTCAAACGTTATTCCCAATAACGTATTAGAGTTAAAACGTAATTTTCAATTGCGTATTATTATTTAACGTCGTTAGCAGACCGTCCCTTTTCTCATTAAATTTTTTTTAAAAAAATATTTTTTTAAAAAAAATAATTTTTTTAAAAAATAAATAAAGTATAAAACGTTACTGTGAACCACGTTTATACTAGTTTTGTAAACAAAATTAAAAACATACTATTTTGGTGAATTGATTTATAGAATAACTTATTTTGGTCAAAAATTCTAATATTTTATTATATATAATTATGAATTACAATTTTTACTATAACACATTTATGAGTCTTAATATAAGGAGGAGATTAGTGTTTATTGAGTAATACACATCAATACTTAGCATTTAAATCAATAACGAATTGTTTCATTTCTTCAATTGTTAAAAGCAATTAATAGCAACCTTCATTTAAAGAAGTTGAATCACTACTACTTTATGTAGTTTGTATACAATTTCTTTTACCTTCTTTGTTTATAGAGAAGTTGTATATGTTCTTTCACTTGTACAACACATAGGGAAGATAAAAAAAGAATAAAACAATTGTAGAGATATTAGTGAAGGATAAACGATAGAAAAATAGTATATGCCAGAACAAAAAGTAACTGTATAATTGTTTTAGTTTCTTTTGAATTTTCATTTCATTTTTATTTATTTAATAAGCATTTTCTTAAAACTTTTATTTAGATTAAAAGAAATCAAAATGGATATGTGTATCATTATTTACTACAAAATATTTGCTATGTACAATAGAAATGAAAATAATTAAAGGATATATACACTATAACATCATATCTTAAGAACAAATGCTTTCCTTTGTTCAATATTAATTATTAAATTTAACAAAAAATAATAATAATAATAATAATAAAACGAGGCCTTATAATACTCCATGTAATCCACGTGGCTGCTTGCATGTTTAGTATCTACAGTGTTGCTTTCTATGTAGTCTTTCCTTGGGAATTATTACAAGCCAATGCGGTATGTGTGTGAGAAAAGAAAATATATAGCAATAATCTTTAGTTAGATTTCTACTTTTTCCTCTTAAAAAGATCAAAAAAGAATTTAAAAAAAAAATGCTAATGGATTCCGATAACACTCCAGCGTTTTGCAAGCTTTTACAATTTGGAGAAGTTTTTATAAGTAAAATGGCAAGTTTGTAATTATTTTTTCATTTAATTTTTTATGTCGTTGAAGCTGAAGTATTTGGACATAGATGTAATTGAAAAATTAACTCAATTGGTTAGTGATATGAATTTTCACGTTTTTGGTAAAGATTTGATTTATCCCTGTCCAATGAATTTCCCAATTTACTTTGTTCCAACGTACTCATGATTTGCTTCATTTGATTTTTCAGCAAATGCCTTCTTGTTTCATCAAAGAAAACAAGAAAATGTTGACGAAGGCTTGTTTACTGAAAACAGATGAAGCTGGAATGTTGTGGGAAGCAAAGATTGTGAGAGAAAAGTCGAATAATTACTTCATATGTGAAGGAGAGTGGCCACAGTTTGTGGTGCATCATCAGCTAAAGCAAGGCGATGTTTTGCTGTTTTTTCTTGTTGAAAAATCAGTGTTCCATGTGCATCCATACACACGTAAATGTCGTAGAAACATTCGTGATGAGAAGAAAAAACTATTTTATCAGCAACTCAGCAGTACTAGTAGTAGCAGCAGCTCTGAAGAGGTGGAAATTGGACCTGATAGAAAAGTGAATAGTACTGATGAAGAAAGTGTTGATGAAGATGATTCTCCTTGCTACAAAAATCCCAAGCAGGAGAATTTGTCAGACGACGGCGGCGGCGGAAATGGTTCAAAGAAGTTTAGAGGAGGCAGTAGTATGATGAACTTCAAAACTGACCATCCGTACTATGAAATGGTTGTAAAAAGGTCGCACAAGACTTTTATGGTAAACCTCTAGCTATTTTGTTTTAACGGCTTTACATACTTTTACACTTTTTTTAATTTATACTATTGTTTGTTAATTAGACTATTCCAAAGAGATTTGCGAAAATGACCGGCATTTTTAGCATGAAGAACATGAAAGTGGTTAATGAAGAAAAGAAAGGATACTGGAGAGTGGAAATAGTAGATATGAGCGGGACTATCCGCATAACAAAAGGATGGGCTGCCTTTCGAACCTATAACAAAATAGTTTGTGGTGACAGTTGCCGCTTCAAGTTGATTAAGCCAAATACTTTACAGGTTCAGAAGGTTCCTAAACATGCATCCTTGAAATCTTATCATTAAAAAAAGTTGCAATGCTAGGAGGAGATGTAATTAAATATAGTTTTGGTTCATTTTGTAGTTTCTCTTCTGTTTTCTCTAAAAAACTAGTATTGGGAAAGACAAAAGAGGAACTTATTTTGCTGAAGGCAACGTTGGATTAGTTTCTATAAAACACTGCCTTCAATTGTAGTACAATTATATTCAGTTTAGTGCTCGCTCGTATAAGCACTTAAGTTTGTAGTTATGACCAAGTGGATTTTTATTTGGTAGCAAAAATGCTTATAGCTTGTTAAACAGTCTGCAGTGTTGGGCTTGTTTGTCTTATAATATATATTTTAGAAGAGTGTGTTTTAGATAGTGAAAATAGGGACGTAATGACTAAAAAGAATAGGACAAATACTGATTTTGATGGTAAATTTTACATCGATGGAGTAGCGGATTCAGAATTATAATTAAGGGTACGAGGCTGATAGGACAACAACATACCATCTTAAAGGAGTTCTCGCAATACCTTAATTACCGGACTATATTTTTAAGTTGTGGGGGTGGGTAGGGTGAGCCTTTTTTTTTTTTTTTGGGGGGGGGGGGGGGGTTTACGGGATTAAAAAAAAAGAATCTTGTATATGAAAAATTTAAAATTTAAAATAATATTTAGTAATGTAGGGATTGAGTATTAGTAATAATTAGCATTGATATAATATATATATAAATATATTTTAACTTTAAGAGATTAGAATCATTTTAGCTCAATCATATTTGTTATATGGATGAATTATAATTCCAATTCATTTAGATTTAGTTTTTTCAAATTCGATCCAAATCAATCCTTTGTCATCCCTAGATGTAGGGATCTAAGGGTTCGTTTGGTCATGATATGAAATCATGATATGGAATCATGAGATGAAATTTAAGCTTTGTTTGGACATTCTGGTGTTATTTATTTTCTTATAAATACAATATTCTAATAAGTTCTAAAACTATTAAAATAGTCTTAATTGTTTATTTAATATTATCAAATGAACAAAAAATTATAAAATCGTATAATAAATTATGACAAAGTTATTTGTTATCCACTTAAGTAATTGTTTCATCAATATATTTTAGTAAAACTAAAACACCTTTCACGAGCTCTTTAAGATTTTATTACTCAACAATCGTGAAGTATGAGTTAAAGTGACTATATGTTAGAATAATAAATTTTATATCGGTAAGAACAATAAATTTAAAAATGTAATGATGTGATCATAAATTTTATTTACATGTGAAATAAATGGTTAGTAGTTATAAATGTGGGGTTGTTTTGATAAAATATAAACTCGTGGATCAATTTTTATATTAAAATATCTCAAAATCAAGATATGGTATCACCATGTGATTCCATATCATGTCTTTTGAAAAATACGATATCACATCTCGTAATATGAAATCATGAGATGGAATCAGCATAAAATAACATGTCCAAATGCTGAATCTATCTCACGATACCATATCGTTGATACTGTATCACATGGCCAAACGCCTACTAAATTACTTCTTAGTTCTCTATATTTCCTCTTAATTTCTACTTTGGCCTCTCGCAAACCAAAAGAGAAATAGTGGTTGGTTCTAGCAGATGTGTTTTCATCTTAATTTCATCTTTTTATTTTTAATAATTTATTATATATTTGAAAATTATGTAAACAGAATTATAAATCATAATAAATATTAATCGAAATACAAAAAGTTTGATTAATTCTTACAATTTTATTAATGCTATAAATTTTAAATAATTAATAATTTAAAATATCTGAATATACAAAATTTAATTAACTTTTGAAATTTCATTTGTGTCGCATCCACTCTTCAACCTTTTAATTAGAGAAAGAACCATTTTTAAAAAAATAGTTAAGACTTACGCATGACTTTTTAAAATTATTCTTTATTCTTTACTTTTTTTTTTTTAATTTATGGTTCATGAAGACTAAATTTCTTTCTCAAACATACTCTAATTTTGTTAGTTGTGATTTAATTTGTTATCAGATATCACGGGCTTACTCACCATTCAAATTTTTCTAATATACTCATCAGTTCTATACACTGCCTAAATTACTTTGTTATTTTTAAATTTATAAAATTAAAATTGAATTAGTTAAAAAAATGTTATGCCTTTCTTATTTTTGATGAATAATACAAACAATAAAGTGTATTAAAAGTAGGTAAAGAAAACTTTGCTCTATTTGGAAAAATTGTATATAATAACAAATTATTAATTCAAATTAAATGTTATAAATATAGTTTGATTTAATTGTACCCTATAACAAAATGTTGCTATTTCATTTTTTTCCAGGTGAATCTCACTCGCCACTCTCATTTTCTCTCTTGCCTCTCTCGCTTTTTATACAAAGCAAATGTATAAAATGTGTTTGTGCTTGTATAAAGCGAGAGTCAATTATATATATACATATATTTTCATTCTCCGCTCGCCACTCTCCTAGATCTTGCTAGCTGACTCGCCTCTTTCACTTTATACAGAAACACAAATATATAAAATATATTTATGTTTATATAAAGGAAGAGAAAATTGTATATATATACATATATTTTTGTTCTCATAAAATACTAATATTCTTCAATATAGACATTTACATAAAGCCACTATTTCATTGAACCACCCAAAGATGAACTATTAGATGAATGGAAACAAATTAAGCCATCACAACATCAATGAAATCAATTAGGAAATAAGTTGAAGAAGTTGTTCAAATTCAGACATATGTTGTTTGTCCAACATTACCAATTTTGTAATCTTTCAAGAAGAATACATTCTTGAAAGGACCATTTGATAAACCAACTCTCTCAGGTTTTCCCCATTCAAAATCAACATTATAAAATGGAAATCTACAAACATTACTAAAAGAATAGTACACATTCTCACATCATTAATAAAAAGATTAATTGTTAGTCACAAGGAATCAGTTTAGTGAAAGGGTAATATAGGTCCATATAGGTGTATAGAAGGGTATTTTTGAGCCCAAAGGTGGATGGAAGATATTTTTGTTCCATTTCGTATATTTGAAGGGTATTTTAAGCTCTTCTCCGTTAAAAAAAATTAGATTGTGACATATGTGGTATAATCTTTTAATTTGTCCAAAGAGGATTTTTTGGCCAAAAACATCCTTAAACTATATCCCAAAATTAAAAAAAATAACCTTAAAGTATCAATTTTAGCATAATATACATGGTATAATCTTTTAATTTGTCCAAAAAAGAGTTTTTGGCCAAAAACATCCTTAAACTATATCCCAAAATTAAACAACATCCTTATTGTATCAATCTTTGCAGAAAATATTCTTCAAATATTTAAAAGTTAACAATTTACATCCTTCTATTAGATATCGTCAAAAAGAAAAAAATTCATATAAAAACATGAGTAGTTCACGTGACTATCAACAAAAGTTAACATAATTTCATTACCTGCTACAAGAAATTTCTAAAAAAAATTAAAAATCTTAGACATCATTACTTACTGAAACAAAAAAAATGTTTGGAAGGTATGAGGATACATGACCTGTTGTTTTTCTCATTTACGAACGTAAATGAAGCTTAATTATCTTTATCTTTTTCAAAGTCAAATTGTACTTAGATCAATAAATTTTTGGGCCAATCAGCTATTGAAGAAATCAAAATATTGATTATATCTCGCTTTTGAGTTTCATTCTACATTATTAGAAGCGAAATTCTTCGACAAACACCGCTTCTAGCATATTTAATTGAGAAAAAACATATTCAAGTAATAATACGGATAATAACAAATTACATGAAAAATAAATGGAAAAAAGTCAAATTAAAAGATTTTGAATAATGCTAAACTCAATTATCGAAAAAGTTCACGATAGTAGTTTTAATGTATCTAAAAATAATAATTACGAAGGATGCATAATTTTTATGAAATTTGTTAGTTTTCTGATAAATTCAATTAAGAGAATGAAAATTATCCACTTTTAAATACTTGAAGATGTTTTCTGCTAAAATGATATTTTAAGGATGTAAATTTTAATTTTTTGGTATAGATTAAGAATTATTTTAGTCAAAAACTCTAAAAAAAAAAAAGAGACTTTTTCTTTTGAATATTCCCAAATGATTTGATTTTAAAGTTTACATTTGATCACAGTGCATTTATAACTTATTTAATTTTAATTAGAGTATAAATTTTGAAAATCTTTATTTGTTTATACACGCAAAAGGAGACGAGTAGAGGTACTGTTACTGTAGGACCAAGAAATTACGTACACTTGGAAAAACGAAGGTAGCTAGTTAGTGATATTAATAGTTTCATTTATGCATACTTATTAAAATTACTTTTCTTCATTCCAAATTATTGAACTGTAAAAATGCTTCAATTTTTTTTTTAAAAAAAAATTAAAACATAAACTAGACATAGTAACTAAATATTAATTAATAACTAATTTCAATACTTATTAATGAAGGATAAAATTAAAAGAATATTCTAAAAATAATTTCTTAAAATTAAACAATTAAGTTAATTTAAAAAATAAAAAATGTCACAATAATTTAATTAATTTAAAACGAAGGGAGTAATCATTTATATATATAAAAGAAAATCTTAGACCCGCTTATATGGCAACACCAAAAATCAGAATTACTTTTTAAATTTATTTATTTATAAAACTAGTCTTCCCCTTTCATGAAAAGTTGTGATTTTTATGAAAAATTGTGACTTCAACGAAGGGTTGTGATTTTTATGAAAATTTATGACTTTTATGAAGAGCTACGACTTTTATGAAGATTGTGACTTTGATGAAAAGTTATAACTTTAATGAAAAGTTGCGACTTTTATGGAGAGTAGCAACTTTCATGAAAAGATGTGATTTTTATGAAAGGTTGTGACCTTTCCGAATGTTGTAACTTTTTCAAATATTTATAACCTTTCTGATAAGACACAATAAACATGTGTGCACACTACACTTTGTTGTCAATAAATAGGGGGATTTTCTCTCATTTTAAAACAACAAAAATTCTAAACCTCTTCTTCTTGTTCACAATTAAATATTTATGTACTTTGTTGCTGTTGAGTGGCTTACTAACGATTGCTTATATTATAGAATTTGGTATAATTTATTTATTCATTAAATTATGCTTATGTGAGTATAAATGAAAAATATAATAAATTTTATTTTTCTTTACATTATTAATGTTTATTACCATGTAATATTTTATGTGAGATAATATAATATTTTAATATTAATAACTCATATATATAAACTATTATTTTATAAGTTCTCTGATATAAAATTTTCACACAAAGCACGAACAATTTTACTAGTTTTAAGATAAAAAGAAGAGAACCAAGATGACCAGTACTCTCCAGTTAGGGGTAAGACTGGTCAACGGAATGGGACGTACCGGTACCGTTTCGGTTCGTTCCGTTTCGATTGCCTACGGGACGGGACGGGATAGTTTGAACTGGTACACGAAATGGGACGGAATCGTGATTTCGTACCGGTGTATCGGTTCATCCCCGTTCGTTCCGGTCCGATTTATTTAATATATATTAATTTTTTATATTTTATATAATTTATATTTATATATTTTATAAATTATATTTTATATTTCTTGGCACGAGGCAGTTGTCCTGCGCGACTGCCCACCCCTAGAGGGTGGCTGCGTAAGTTATGTACTCTACTGATAGTTGTAAATTGAAATTGTATTTTGTTACAAATTTCAATAAATTAAATTGATATTTTTTAATTTTTGTAATTGTTTTATCCTTATATTAATTTAATTTTTTTAAAATTACAAATTTTATTTATTTAATATTTACAAGATACAAGTTATAAATATAACTTATAAAATAAATATTAATGAATATAGGTAATAACTTATAAATTATAAACTTCAAAAGATTTAAATTTTGAAAACTTTATTAGACTTTACTTGCAAACTTAACAACAACAAAAAAATTAATAAAATATCTCTAAAATAAACTTAAGTAAAAAATTGTAGTATAAATTTAAAAACTATTAATTTATACTAAAAAAATAAATTAAAAAAATTATATTTTCATAATTCCAAAAAATATCGTCCCGTTTATCTCGTTCCGTTCCATCCCGGTCCGTTCCGGTTCATTCTGATTCCATCACAGTATATAGTGGAACGGAACGGAACCGATGAATCATCCCAATAATTTCGATCCAATTCATTCCAATACCAGTCAACATATCGGTCAACGAATTCCGATCCAATCCGATACCGGTTCATTCCGGTTCGGTGAACCGGTTCCGGTCTAGTTAGGGGAAGAATGTGCGGTGACGATGTAAAGATAGTCATTAATGTAATTGGTTGGTGTGGTGCTGCATACCTATTTAATCACGTGCACACTAAAATATTGTATTTATAACTAGGAGATCTAAGGTATATTAGATATTAGAGTTCGTGCTAGCACGAGCCTAATATATATTTATTATTTTAGGTTGTGTGATATCGATAAATATAGTGAGTTGATAAATTTTAATATAATTTTTATCTATTTAAAATATTGATTATTGCAATTTATAGTACTTTTTCATAATTTTTAAATAATGTATATGTCACTTCTTTTGTCCTAGTATATGTAGCCTTAATAGAATTTTGAGAGTTGAGTCAAATTTATTATGTATTTTTAAATATTTGAAATTGTTAATTATTGTAATTTATATTATAATTTCACGTCATTTTTTAAAATAACAAATGTTACTTTTTGGAGATAGATTCACATATTTTTTTTAAAGCAAAAGGAATATCAAGGAAGTCTTATTGGAAGACAAAATTGAATATTAATTATTTTTACGAGTAATATTTCTAATATAATTTATATTTGAATATATTTTTATCAAAAATATGAAGTGTATTAAACATTTCATAATTTATTTATTTTTAAAACAATTATCAAAATAGATCCGCTTGATTATTTTATCTGACAAAACAACAGTGAAAGTCGTTTATAAAATTAGTAATGCAAAACTCGATGAAGTGATATAAATTTATAATTACAACTATTTACGTCACAATTGTTTGGAGCAAAATATTGTAAATCACAATTGTTCAAAATTTTCATGTCATTTTAAATTGGGAATCGAACATAAAAATATAAAAAAGGATAAAAGGAAAAAACAAAAAAGAATATGTTATTTTTAGAAGTTAATGTAGCTTTTCAATATTTACCAACATATACAAATAATTGCAATATTAAAAGAATAAAGTAGGCGTAAAAATGAAAACAAAAAAAGATAGAGTTGATGCATATGATAACACAAGGAAAGGATTATTTAGTCAAAAAGCAAAACTTTTATGAATCATCTACGATGAAAACTTTTTTAGATCAATCATATTATTTTATTTTTAACTGAATGGGCAAGTTTGCCCTTCAAATCTCAAGCAAGCATGTTGACATCATGTCTGTGTCAACAGCAACTCACTCTTCTAATATAGTAAAGTAAAGTAACAAGGTAAATGTCAAAACACATCTAAACTATTTTTTTTTTTTGAGTTTCATATCTTAACTATTGAAAGTTTGAACGTCATATCTAAACTATCATTTTTTAGTTTGAGAAACACACCTCTTTTTTTTATATTACTCTTGTATGTGTAATACACTCTCTCTTTTATTTTAAAGAATTTTCACATCATACTCCACATGGACAAAATATTCAACCTTGACAAGAGATAAATAAATGATTAGTACTAGCTAAATTAAAAATTAAAAAACTATTATAAAAAATAAATATTTTCTTTATAAAATAAAATGTAAAATATTTTTCTTACCCCACACCATTTTTTAAAGTTTTTTATTTTGTTTGAAATTCTTTTATAAAAGTATTTCATTATTTACTTCATTTCCTTCCCCTCCTCAAATACTAATTTAGATATTATTTTATTTTCTTAAAAATATAATTCTACCCATCCGACTTAATCCTCCGCTTTCATTTTTTTTCCCACTGTTTAGTATATATATCAAAAATAGTTTTACTTGCTGCCACTAGACTTTTTATATTTTTTAGTTGTTTATGTTATATTCGGTACATTAGTAGAATTTTTTTTCTTAAAATATATGTACGTCCATATCTAACACAAAATAAGAAAAACGTAAAAAATAAGAATTAGGAGCGAAAAATTAAATAGGATGGGATATATTTTTTTTAAATAAAATAATACCAATTTATATAAGGAGGGAGGTTGGGGGGGGGGAGGATGTAATATGAAATATGAAATTTTAAAAAATATTTTATAAATATTTTTTTTTGAAAAAAGGATGGGATTGTCGGGGGAGGGGGAGGAGTATGTGAGGAGGTAGTGGAGTGAGATGAGAAAAATAATTTAATTTTTTATTTGGATAGTAATCTTTAATTTTTAATTAATATTAATATTTTATTAATTAATTTTTATCTAGAAATATTTTATCTATGTGAAATGTCATGTGTCAAAGTTTTTCATATAAAAGAGATAGTGCATTACACACACCACTGATGTGTTTTTCTCAAACTAAAAAGTGATAATTTAGATATGAAACTCAAAAAAAAGTGAATAGTTTAGGTGTATTTTTGATACTTATCTTTAAAGTAATATATACTATATAATATATATATATATTTGAATTTCACCACTATTTATAAATTCATAAAATTTCTTATTCAATTTTTTTTTAAAACAAAGCTAATTCCCTAACGCATATAACATTTTTGTATATATAAATTTTTGTTTGTCATAGTTCTCTTTTAGAGTAAAAAGATAAAAGTTTTGACTAACAATATTTTTACATCATATCTAAATTTTTGTTTATAATATCAAACTAATATAATTTAATTTAACTTTAAAAATTAGTCAAATTAATTTTTGAAAAGCGGAACATAAACAAATAAAAATGGACAGAAAAAATATTAGGAAATTGAGACACACATATATATATATATATAAGTGTAGCCTTAATTGAGTTTGTGTAGCAAAAATGGAAATTGAAATCTTATACAAAAAGCTCATAAAGCCATTTTTACCTACTCCTTCTCACCTTCAACATTACAAGCTCTCATTCTTCGACCAAATAGCTTTGAAAGAACATGTCCCCATTGTTCTTTTCTATGCTAATAATAAATTCATCAACAACTTCACAATCGATGAACGAATTAAGCAATCTCTTTCGAAGGTATTAACTCATGTTTATCCAGCAGCAGGAAGGTACGATAAAGATGAATGTTCGATTCTTTGTCTTGATCAAGGTATTTCTTATACTAAGGCCAAGGTAAATTGTAAGTTGAATAATTTCTTAGAGAAAGCACACAGGGACCTTAGTCTTGCAGCTTTATTTTGGCCACACGAAAATAAGTATATAAATAAAAGTAATTTAATGGTTTCACCAATTGTAACGGCACAAGTAACTGAGTTTGAATGTGGTGGTCTCGCGGTCTCATTGAGCAGTTCACACCCTGCGATGGATGGTTTCTCAAATATTAAATTTCTTTTAGAGTGGGCAAAAGTGTGTAAAATGGAAACTCCTGTTGAGAATATTAATTTTCTAAGATTCAATTTAGGTAATGTTTTTCCAACAAGAGATATATCAAGACTTTTCAAGTCAACTTATGATCCAGTAATAGAGAAAGATATTGTTACGAAGAGATTTATTATTTGTGAGACTATTATGTCAAGGCTAAGAAAAAAATGCATTGATGAAGCGCGTGGAGCTTTGACTTTTCAACCGACAAGAGTTGAAATTATTACAGCACTTCTTTGGAGGGCTTTCATCCGTACTTCAACAATTATAAACGGGTACGTTAGGCCTTCGCTAATGGACTTGCCATTGAATTTGCGTTCTAAAACATCTTTAACACAAGTTAGCAATTCTATGGGGAATTTTAGAGTTGATGTTCCGATAAAATTTATACCAGGAGAGACAAAGATGGAATTACACAAGTTTATAATATTAATAAGGAATGGTGTGAATAAAGTTGTTGCTTCGTGTACCAAAGCGTCACCAGATGAAATAGTATCAACATTGGTTAATATAAATAATGGAAGTGTTGCATCACCAGAATGGGGAGGTAATGATGAAGTTGACAAAGTTTCATGTTCAAGTTTGTGCAACTTCCCTTTCCATGATATTGATTTTGGTTTGGAAAAACCAAAATTACTCTTTTTTGGTAGCAAAGATATGCAAATGTTTTGGTTGTATGATACAGATATTCATTCTCAAGTTTGTGTGCAAGTGGACTTGAAGGAAAACTATATGAAGCTATTTGAGTGTAACGATGACATCAAAGCTCTCACATTTATACACAATGCAAATCTTTGATATCATTTTAATTTTATTGCTAATGGTTTTGTTTGTATTTTCTTTTATTAGGGGAGTCATAAAGTTACAAGTTGAAATAAGTTTTATGCAAAATTTGAATTTTATTTATTCTTTCTCATAGTATAATTGAAAATTCAACAAGTTGTGAAAAATCATCAAATTAATTCTTTTATGATTTTACTAAATGAGCAAATCATAGTTTATAAAGAAAATATCGAAATATCCTAAGGCGTTGTATTGATCGTAGAATTCTTACAGATATATGAAGAATCAATTGATAATTGAATCATTGAGTTACATACTAATTATATAGGAAAAGAGTCATTTACTAGCTACACTCGAAATCTTAATATAACATAAATATATGATTTACATCTTATCCTAGTCGACTACATCAGCTTTAGTCGTACAAAATATAGAGTTGTACATAAATTAAGATTTAGTAGTCTAGTCCTAGTGTAACTCGAACTCTAACTCGTCAGACAACTTTATGGAACCTGTTTCTTTGACATGTTTCATCAGCTTTCTTCAACACTTCCCCTCAAGCAAGTGAGTGGAGGGACTGTAACTCTTAGCTTGCAATGAAACTCAGCAAAAACCTATTTGGTTAATTCTTTTGTATGAAATATCTGCTAGCTGATCCTTAGACCTCACAAACTAAGTAATAAATTATCCTCTGGCAACCTTATCACGAATAAAATGATAGTCCATTTCAACATGTTTAGTTCTAATATGCATAACCGGATTAACTGTCATATACAAAGCACTCATGTTGTCACAATACAATGTAGGTACAGATCGAAGAAACACCTTTGATACCCACAAATTGTATTTTTTTGCTCGTTTGTCTAATGTATCTATACTCGTATAGTTTGATGCCCACAAATTATATCTTTTTTGTTCGTTTGTTTAATGTATTCATATTTTTGCTTAACAACAGTGTTGAAATGTATCCATATTTATATACATAGGAACTTCTAGTATTATATAAGCACAAGTTAAAATGTTGATTTATGAAGACAATTATGTATATATTTCTAGTATTATATAAGCACAAGTTAAAATGTTAATTTATGAAGACAATAATATATATATATATATATATATATATATATATATATATCCAAGATAAAAAATTAATTTGGGAATACAAGTATAGTTGTATCCAAGGTATTCATTTTTGTGTTTAACAATAATGTATTCATTATATTCTACATCATTGTATTCATTTTTTATTTATCAACTAGTGTATCTATTGTCATGTAGTTCACCTATTCAAAATGAAATACTTAACCTTCATTCACAAATTCAACAATTTGCTTACAATAATAACTTGAATTAACAAAAAAATATATATATAAATACCTTCACGACGACAAAATAAGAAATATGGAGACAACAAGAAAATTGAGTATGATATATCACAATTTTTGTTAAACTGATAAAGAATATGATCTGATCATCTTTAAATAAGTAATTTTTAGTTATAAAGTTAATTATGGGAAGTTGATTGTATGGACTTAATGTAAGGACAGTAGGTTATATTTAGAGTCAACTCTTTTTTATATTTGTTATACTTAAAGATGTATTAATGTATAAATAAAAAAAATAAAAAACTATACAAAAATACAACTAAAAAGTAGTATAAATTATAGTCATTTATTGTAAATAACATACTTATAGCTATTGATATTTATTAACCCTATAAATATAATTATTTTTGTAAATTGCTCTCAGAAGAAATTAAAATGGTCAATTGTTAATAAATGCTTGTGTATCATAATTTACTACAAAATATTTGCTATGTACAATATAAATGAAACTAATTAAAGGATATATGTGAGTCTGGAGCCTAAAGGGCAAAGAAAATTGACAAAAAATTTAAAAGGGCACATTAAAATTTTTTCTAACCAAAAGGGCAAAATCTCTACTAAGGTAGCGATTTTGTTTTGACACCTTTGACAGATCAAAAAGGCTGATGTTGTCCAACTTTTTTTTCCTGAAAAATCGCTACCCCTGCAGCGTTTTTGTCAAAAAGTAATTACTTTTTTTGGAAATTATTGCCTTAATAATGATTTTCCTTAATGTTTTTTTTTAAATCGCTGCTGTTACAGCGTTATATAAGTTTTGTGGAAACTTTTTTTTTTTTTAAAAAAAGAAATCGCTGCTCTTGACAGCGATTTTAGTAGAGTTAATTAGTAAGTGCACCAAACTACTTAGCCAATTAGTAACATGTAAATTTCCGCCGACTTTATAAAATTAATTTTTGTTAGCCAAAATCTTTTTTATTTTGTTCTAAAATTTTCAGACTGAATTTAATTTTAAAATATTTTTCTTGGCCAAAATCGTTGCGCAGCCAACGATTTTACTTTTTAATAGGAATATTCTTTAAAATAATAAAAAAAAATCGATCAAAATTGTTGCACCGGCAGCAATATTCTTTAAAATAATCAAAAAATATTTTGGAGAGAATCGCTCGTGGGTCAGCGATTTTGAACTTTAACGGAAGTAATGGAGTGACAAAAAATCGCTACGTCGATAGCAATTTTACCCATTTGGTTTTAAAAAATTTAATATGCCCTTTCAAAACTTTTATCAAAATTTTTACCCTTTAAGCTCTGAACTCGGATATATATATATATATATATATATATATATATATATATATATACTATGACATCATTTTAAGAACAAATTCTTTCTTTTATTCAATATTAATTGTTAAGTTTATCAAAAAAAATAATTCATGTTGTATTTATCTTGATGATATAATATAAGTAGAACAATTAATGATGTTATAACCGGAGAAAAAAGAAGACGATATTGATAGAGATCGAAAATTCACTTTCTAAGAATAAATAGGATAATTTCATTGGTTACTCTCTATAATATTTACTTTTTCTGTAGTTTATGATATTACGCATATATTTCTTATTTTAATTTTTTTAGCCATTTTTTGACATTATTTAAAATAAATATAAATCAATTATAATTTAACAATTTTTTTTTTTGTGTTAGTTTCTTCATATAATGCATATTATTAGAAATATGACTTATTTAATAAATTTATACTATATATATATTATAAATATTAAATGTGTTCTTTTTTACCAAACAAAGATTCACACGTAGCATCGATTGATTTTATCATTATATAAGTCATTTTTAAAAATAGTGTGGATTAATAATTTCATATGAAGAAAAAAGAACAAAGTTATCAAATTATAATTAATTTATATTTATTTTAAATATATTTAAAAACTGATTTTGAAAAAGTCAAAATAAGAAAGATAGATTTAATATTGTAAATCACGGGAGGTGAATTTTATAAAAATAATTCCAAAAATTTTTAGCCATTGTGTAAAGTGCGAAAAAATTTCCTATTATATATATGGAGGATGTTAGACTAATTGATGTGGCACACCTCTGAGGACTGGAATCATATTTATTTTTTAGCTTTTTTTTTCATTATAAAAGACAAAACATTTATTTGAAGTTTTAACATAATTAAAGTTTAGTATTTAATTATCTCCTTTTTAAAGCTAAGTAATGAAGTATATGAGTAGTTCCCAAATAGAAGTCAGAAAAACGTGATCGTTCAAGAATAATACAATTCGATTAGGTGCAACAAATTCAAGAATAACAAGCATATGAGCAAAATGTGGACACAAATCAATGAGATAAATAGGAGTTATTTGTCCTAAATTTCTTATCATAACTAGGTTTTTCTTTTTAGGAAAGAATTTTGGATTGACTAATCATTTTTCTTGTAGGAAAAGATTTAGGTTTTCTATAAATAGAGGCATGTTCCGTCTAACTTAATGAGCATTCACAATGTAATCTTAAGGGCTTTGAGAGTTTTGGTTAGGGAGAGAATTTGTGGGTCACAATCTTGATACGTTATCACTTGTGTGAACCTCTCATGTATCCTGAGTAAATTAGTTGAGGTTGTTTCTGTCTATGTTTTGTACTCTCATATTTATATAGTGGATTACTCCTCTCCTTTGTGGATATAGGTCAATTGATTGAATCACGTTAAATCTTTGTGTCTTTTGATATATTTCTCATTTGTTTTCTTTCTTATAAACTTTCGAGATTTGTTTTGCTAGCTTTCGCATTACACTTTATTATTTTTTGTCCTAACAAGGTGAGAATGGGAAGATGAATAGGAAAACAAGGAAAATCAAGAAGCAGGAAGGAGAATACATAAATTATACCTTAATTGAATGGAGGAAAATGGATGGATGCATTGAAGCTTGAAAAGCTGGCTAGCAAAATGAAGAAGTAACTCTGAATTTTCCAATTTCAATTTGGGAACATTTCTAACTTTGTTTAGCTTTTTTTTTTCTTTTAAATTTAATTTAGCTTGATGTACAGACCTTCTATTTTCTTTTGTTTTGATAAATTAATAAAATAGTCAATAAAACTTATACCCACTGACCTTAATTTTTTTTTTAAAAATTGTATCCACCAATTCTTTATTTATGTATTTATTCTTGTCGAAATAGTTCATGATTTAATTAGTTTTTCGCAATAATTTATTTTTGTTGTCAGACATCTTTTTCGTTTTCCTTCTTTTCCTTCTTTTCCTTCTTTTATTTACTTTTTAAATCTTGCAGAAATATCAAACAAGTGAATATATATGTATCAATTAGAGGAAAATTCAACAAGTCTTTTGGTAGAGTGTATAAGAATAATGTAAAACAAAGTGTAGTAATAATGTTTGAATTAGTTATGATGAGATTCTTTTATGCAATATTTGGTTTGATGTATTAAAAATGTCATGCATTACATAATTTTTTTTAGATAAAAATATTTGTTTACAAATAATTACAAAAATATAATTGAAAGGATGTAAAAAAAATTTATGAGGGCAATTGTATCTTTAATAATTTTAATGCATGGAGTGAACAGAAGCATATAGTGTAACAGCGAGGATAGTTAAACAGCAAGGATAGTCACTGAGTGAACATACGAGATGCACATGTAACACATAAAATACTAATATTATTCAATATAGACATTTACATATTTCATGAAGAAGCCACTAATTTATTGAACCCTCCCGAAGATAAACTAGTAAATATTAATTAGCTAGATGAATCGAAACAAAGACATCTCAACATGAATGAAGTCAATTAGGAAATAAGTTCAAGGAGCTCCTCATCGCGTTCAAATTCAGACATATGTTGCTTCTGCAACATTACCCGCGCATCCACACCTTGACCAATCTTCAAATCTTTCAAGAAGAATAAATTCTTGAAAGGACCATTTGGTAAACCAACTCTTTCAGGTTTTCCCCATCCAAAATCAACATTATAAAATGGAAATCTACAAACATTACTACAAGAATACACATTCTCATATTCCTCATCAAATGGTTTCTTCCCTTTTCTCATCGATTCCACTACTTCTAAGATCAATTCATTTTGTTCCACTTGATCTTTCTTGTACGACTTCTCAACTCCCTTCCTTAAATTATGAACCAATGTTGGTAACTCAATGTCTTCTTCCTTAGTTGCTGTTGTCGAGAAAATCGACAAGATATTCCCAATGGCACTTGGACGACATTTCATCATACTACGTACGTTTAAAAAGTGAACAAACTTTGATGGAACCATTGAACTAGTTGTACTTGATGCTGCCTTAATTGCACATCTGAAAAGTATCGCGCTCACTACTTCAGCCCTGGTTGGATTTTCTACTCCCGATTCTGCTGCTACCTTCAAATTATGTCGCATAAATTGAAATAGATCAGGAAACATGAAGAAGAAGAAAAACCCATAAAAGCAAATAATAATAATAATAATGGAGTTATGGTATGATTACTTTAGCTCGAAGTGCGTCCAACTTGATTTTATGAAAAATGATTCTTTTTTGTACACATTCACTGACATTAGACAACATTTGTGGTGCAATAATAGGACTGTAATTATTTGCCGAGAAAACAGAGTCTCCTACAAATTTAGGAGCCAAAGTTGTTGTCATAGGACTATATGTCATACGAGACCAATCATTAACGAAATTAAGCACAGAGGTTCCATCACCAATCTTGTGTGATAAGCACACACTGATAGCTATTCCCCCACAATCAAACTTACTTACTTGTGCCACAAGTAAATTACCACCTTCATAGTTATTCGCCCAAGGCAAGTCCTTGGGAAAAACTATACTCTCTGCTTGAGATGCATCAGGATGATCAAGTATTTCAGACATGGTACAATTTATTCGAACACTCAAAAACTCAGCTCCCATATCGTTACAATCAACAATAGCATTGTCTCTCAATTTTCCAGCGTAAGGATAATAAGAGACTAGAGTTTTTGATAGAGATGTTTGTAGCAAGTGTACTATATGGGATAGTTCATTATCAGTTGACTCCTCTCTTTGTTGTACTTTAGGGTAAAAAAATGCCAAAGGAATATACATATTACTATGGAATTGATCAATGTAAGAGAGTTTGTGGTATCTAAGAGTTGGTGGGGTGAGAGAAGAAGGTTTGATAAAGGTTTTGTCACAAACTGAAACAAGTGATGGTGATGATAATAATGCAAAAGCCATGATTAATTTAACAGATAACACTACTTAATCCTTAGATAATTACTTCTATGCAATGGTAATTAAGCTTGTTGATTTGCTTCCCCATTTCTCATATATATATATAGACACAGGATTTTTGACCCACTCTAATTTTTTATTTTTTATGTTTACTTTATTTAAAATTAAAATAGAATATATTTTTTATTTACTCTGTTTAAAACGAAAATAAAATAAAAAGTGAAAAGATTCCTTCACCTCGTATCATTTTTTGTGACAATTTTCATGTGACCTCATGCTATACACACATGACTACCCTCACGCTTTTTCACACACTCACATTTTTTGGCTTACTACTTCAATTTCATTCCGCACACATTTGGACACGAGAATTATTCATACGATAAATACTTTTTTCATTTTATCTCCGATGTTGATGTTGCGGTATCGAGTTACACATATATACGCACAGGAGCATGATGAAGAGGAGGGGGATAAATTATAGGATGAGAAATAAAAATTCATGGGGGAGGAATACACACCAAACACAGATAGGCAACAACACAAACAAACAAATATATATACGCTATTGATTTGGGGAATAAATAATTAATGCTAAAGCTAAAACATGGAATATTAATATGTTAGAAGTGATAAATAAATAAAAATCTAGTAATAAAATAGTGAATAAAAAAAAGTGAACCTATGGAATATTTTCAATTTTATATTTACAGTGGTTTCAGCTTTAACGAAAATATTCTAAAATAATTAGTATCACTTTCTAAGAATTCAAAATTGAAGTAGTCAACAAATTTCAACTATATCCTGATTTTTTTAAAAAAACATTTTGTTTAAAAAATATATTGCTTAATTTTGTTTTATTTTTAAAAACATCTACTATAATAAATATGGATAACTTAGTAGGCATTTGGATATGCGATCTGATATCACGATATCAACTCATGAGATGAATTAGCATTTGGATATGTGATTTTACACTAATTTAATATCAATTTTTTCAAAAATCATGATATGAGATTTTTTAAATACAAATTGACCCATAATTTTATAATTTGTAAAAACAATCCCATATTTATATCTGCTAACCATTTATTTCATATGTAAATGTAAAGATAAATCTTAGGTATAACTCTATCTCAAAAACTAGTTTAGAAGGGAGGAAACAAGACCAAATTCTCATCCCTTTTTAGATGTGGGAATACGCTAGTTTATGAAGAGAGGATTGTTCAAGTCCATATAAGGAGATCAAATTTCATCCTTTTCCCGATGTGAAAATTCTTAACAATCCCCTACACGCCCAGGTCTCATTAACTGGAGCATTTTTTTTTATTAACTGGAGCATTAAAACTATAATATGGGGCCCCAACATCGGTGAACAAAGAAATTAGAATGAGTCTGATTTTGATACCATGTAAAGATAGATTTTGGTCTAATTTAACTTCAAAAGCTTAGCTTATGAAGTGAGGATTGTCCAAGTCCATAAAGAGACCAGATTCTCATTTTTTTTCCATGTGGGAATTCTTAAAACTAAATAAAATTTATAATTCCTATAACTTTTTAAATCACTAACATCTCATATAATGATTATTCTCACTAACATAGTAATTTATTATTAATTCAAATCAAATTCTACTTTATCATTTATATTCATCAAATTCGTTATTTTATTAATGGAAAACTTTCACATATAGCCGCTTAAAAATAATTAATTACTCTCCATAACTATAGTTTGATAAGTACAATTCGTAGCTACATGCTATATGGAGGAAAGAGGCAAGCGAAACTGGGAGAGAGAGGAGTGAGCGAGAGAGAGGGGAAAAGAGCGGAAGACAGGTGAATTGTATATGTATATTGGTTAGATAATTGTATATTATACATATACATTTGTATATATGGCAAGAGATTGGGAGAGGGAGGAGAGAGGAGAGCGAAACTGGGAGAGAGAGGAGAGAGGCAAGCGAGAGAGGGAAGAGAATGAGAGAGAGGTGAATTGTATATGTATATAACTGTATAGTATACCTATACATTTGTATAAATGGAAAGCGAGATTGGGAGAGGGACGAGAGAGGCGAGCGAGATTGAGAGAGGGAGGATAGAGGCGAGCGAGAGAGGTAAATTGTATATGTATATAGATTAAAAATTGTATATGATACATATGTATTAGTATATCTTGGTGAATTATACATATACTAACATGACTAATTATACAAATTAGAAGTCAGTCCACATAATTAATGTATAATATTAGTCGCAAATGGTAATTATAGCAAACTATAACTATAATGAATAATTAAATAGTATGAGTTTGCTTAGCCTAATTTTTTCCTTTTTTATTAGATATATTTAGAAAAATATTTCAAACAAGCAGTATCGCGTGACATATACTTAGTATATACATAAATCCGCCCCTAGAAATACTGATCAACTTAATGTAGTGTTGTTCCTCGATAGCCAAATCGTTTTTCAGTTTCACAGTCACTTTCCTTCCCACCAGATCGTTCAAGTATGAGAAAAACAACATTTTTATCTCCGACACTAATCCTTGGCAGCTATAGTTTGACTTCGCCGGAGGTGGAAGTGCGTCCTACAGCTGAAAGGGGAGACTACTTTAGCTGTCTCCCAATTTCTAAGGGTATGTTTAGTACGGAGGAAAATATTTATTTACGTTTGTTGTCTTAAAATATTTTTTAAATGAACTCATTTCTCTCAAATTTAAGAAAAATAATTTCCCTTTCAATATTAAAGAAAACTCTACTTTATCTTTTAATTTTTTTCTTACCCTATCGATACCTGGTAGATCCTCCCTAATAAAAAAATATATTTAACTTTTAAAATTTTCAAATATGAAATTACTTTTTTTTTTCATTTTTACGCCGCCCTTACCCACCCATTTTCATTAAAAAATCATTAAAAAAAATTATTTTTGAAAAATATTTCAAAAAATTTTTAAAAAATTATTTTTTACTGCACCCCCACCCATGCCGCTACCGTCAATTTTTATTCAAAATTAATATTTTAAAAAGATATTTCAAATTTTAAATTTTTATTTTTTACGCCATCTCGCCCCGAGCCTAGCCACCAATTTTGAATTTTTTTGACCTAGGTCAGATCTTAGGGCCGGATTTTGGAACGGTAATCAGAGTCTTGTCCTAGTTTGCGTGTCAGGGTCGGATCCTACATCAATTATGGGAGTTGATTTTCGGATCAGAAATTATATTCTTGAAGAGTATTTTCTTAGTCTCAAGCAAAAAAAAAAAGAAATTTTTTTTTTCATTTACCTATCAAACATTAGAAAATATTTTTTACTCTCTAACCAAACATGAAAAGAGAAATCACTTGTTTTCCAACAAAATATTTTCTAGAAAATTACCATCATACGAAACACACCCTAAATGCGTCGAGCTTATCTAATATATTGAAAAAATTCTAAAAAATATCTCGATAAAATTTCAATGTCATCAATGTCCACTAAACAAAAGCAAATTAAAATCGTTTGAACTAATCAACGAGAGGAAGCACTCTTCAATTGGTAATATAATAATATGGAGACATTTATCTAGATAATATTCATGTTTAATTTATTAAGTTGAGTATTTTGTTTGTCAAATTTAATCTGTTGGTAGTATAAATTATGACTAGGGATTTAGTTTGGGCAATTAAATTTTAGCCACAAATTTAATTTATTGCATGTGTTACTAATCCAACAAGAATTTGGAAAAATGAAAGAGAAGAGATATTAACTATTGGTTTAGCATTTGTTCATGCACGTATATTAATAATAAACACAATGCTTAAATTATTAAGTTATTCTTATTTATTACTCCTAGTTGTTGTTTTTTTTAAGAATTGAGCAATATTTTTAGGGAAAAAAAAAACGTTCCTTTAAAATTAAGCCATATGTAAAAATAATGGACTAGTTTAATTTTGAAATTTTTAAAAAGTGATAATCATTTTTGGGATGTTTTCTTTGAGCTAAACGATAATTGAAATAAAATAAAAAGTATTCTTTATTGATATTTTTTATTTATTTATTCATGATCCTAAGAATATTTTTTTTATTTGTTACTTTTAATGTATCACGGAAATTATTACTTTTCATGTTTATTCTTAATATCAAGAGATCTCTAATATTAGTTATTTATGGTTCAAATCATTTTGAAAAAATTCTATTAAATATCAATTAATAAAAATAGCGTGATAAACTAGTCATGTAAATCATTAGGTTGTTTTCTGTCCGCCTGCTCTCTTTTTTTGCCTATCTACTCCTCGATCTTCATCGTGCTCCTATGTGACTCGATACCGCAAAATAAAGATTGGACATAAGATCTAAAGATGCTTATCATACAAATAATCCGTGTGTCTATGGATATGAAATTGAAGTGGTAAGCCAAAAAACGTAAGTATGTGTAAAAAAGTGTGAGTGGAGTTACATGTGATTCAGTGTACGGTATAAGGTCACATGAGAATTGTTATCAGAAATGTTGGCTTTCGTCCAAGTGGGTACTTGGGAAAATGGAGAGAATAAGTAACTGAGAGAAGACTCTTTCAAAAAGGATATGAAGGAATCTTTTTATTTTATTTTATGTTTATTTTAAACACAAACAAAAAAAATTGTAACAGAATTGAAGTGGTAAGCCAAAAAACATGAGTATGTGTAAAAAAGTGTGTGTGGAGTTACATGTGTATCAGTGTATGGTATAAGGTCACATGAGAATTGTTATTAGAAATGTTGGCTTCCGTCCAAGTGGGTACTTGAGAAAATGGAGAGAATAAGTAACTTGAGAAAATGGAGAGAATAAGTAATAGAGAGAAGGCTCTTTCAGAAAGGATATGAAGGAATCTTTTCATTTTTATTTTATGTTCTTTTTAAACACTAAAACATAAAAAATTGAAACGGAATTTAAGTGGTAAGTCAAAAAACGTGAGTATGTGTAAAAAAGTGTGAGTGGAGTTACATGTGTATTAATGTATAGTATGAGGTCACATGAGAATTGTTATACGAAATGGTGGCTTCCGTCCAAGTGGGTACTTGGGAAAATGGAGAGAATAAGTAACTTGGGAAAATGGAGAGAATAAGTAACAGAGAGAAGACTCTTTCAGAAAGGATATGAAGGAATCTTTTTATTTTTATTTTATGTTCTTTTTAAACACAAAAACAAAAAAAATTGAAACGGAATTGAAGTGGTAAGCCAAAAAACGTGAGTATCTATTAAAAAAAGTGTGAGTGGAGTTACATGTGTATCAGTGTCTGGTATAAGGTCATATGAGAATTGTTACCAGAAAGGATATGAATGAAATCTTTTTCATTTTTGTTTTATTTTCTTTCTAAACAGAATAAACAAATATTTTTTGAATGAAATTGAAATGGTAAGCCAAAAATCGTGAGTATGTTGGAAAAGTATGATGAAATCATGTATGTATGGTATGAGGTCACATTAGAATTGTTACTAGAAATGATATGAAGGAATCTTTTTCTTTTTTTGTATTATTTTCTTTTTAAACAGAGTAAACAATTTTTTTATAATGAAATTGAAGTGGTAAATCAAAAATCATAAGCATGTGTGGAAAAGTGAAAGTGGAGTCACGTGTGTATGGTATGAGTTCACATTAGAATTGTTACTAGAAAAGATATGAAGGAATCTTTTCATTTTTATTTTATTTTCTATTTAAACAGAGTAAACAAAAAAAAATTGACTGAAATTGAAGTGGTAAACCAAAAAACGTGAGTATGCGTGAAAAAATATGAGTAAAGTCACGTGTGTATGGTATCAGGTCACATGAGAATTGTTGCCGAAAATGATAAGAGAGAATCTTTTCATTTTTATTTTATTTTCTTTTTTAAACAGAGTAAAAAAATAAAAAATTAGAGAGGATTAAAAATTAAGTGACTATATATATATGAGAAATGGGGAAACAAATCAACAATCATAATTACCATTGCATAGAGCAAATTGTCTAAGGATTAAGTAGTGTTATCTGTTAATATAATCATGGCTTTTGCATCATTATCATCACCATCGCTTGTTTCAGTTTGTGACAAAACCTTTATTAAACCTTCTTCTCTCACCCCTCCTACTCTTAAATACCACAAACTATCTTACATTGATCAATTCTATAGCAATATGTATATTCCTTTGGCATTTTTTTACCCTAAAGTACAACAAAGAGAGGAGTCAACTGATAATGAACTATCCCAAATAGCACACTTGCTACAAACATCTCTATCAAAAACTCTAGTCTTTTACTATCCTTATGCTGGAAAATTGAGAGACAATGCTACTATTGATTGTAACGATATGGGAGCTGAGTTTTTAAGTGTTCGAATAAATTGTACCATGTTTGAAATACTCAATCATCCTGATGCATCTCAAGCAGAGAGTATAGTTTTTCCCAAGGACTTGCCTTGGGCGAATAACTATGAAGGTGGTAATTTACTTGTTGCGCAAGTAAGTAAGTTTGATTGTGGGGGAATAGCTATCAGTGTGTGCTTAGCGCACAAGATTGGTGATGGAACCTCTGCGCTTAATTTCGTTAATGATTGGTCTCGTATGACTCTTAGTCCTATGACAACTACCTTGTCTCCTAAATTTGTAGGAGATTCTATTTTCTCGTCAAATAAGTATAGTCCTATTATTACGCCACAAATGTTGTCTGATGTCAGTGAATGTGTACAAAAAAGAATCATTTTTCCTACAACCAAGTTAGACGCACTTCGAGCTAAGGTAATCATACCACAAGTCCATATTATTTGCTTTTATGGTTTTTTCTTCTTCTTCATGTTTCCTGATCTATTTCAATTTATGCGACATAATTTGAAGGTAGCAGCAGAATCGGGAGTAGAAAATCCAACTAGGGCTGAAGTGGTGAGCGCGCTACTTTTCAAATGTGCAATTAAGGCAACATCAAGTACAACTACTTCAATGCGTCCATCAAAGTTTGTTCACCTTTTGAACGTACGTAGTATGCTGAAATCTCGTCTACCTCAAAGTACCATTGGGAATATCTTGTCCAGTTTCACCACAACAGCAACTAAGGAAGAAGACATTGAGTTGCCAACGTTGGTTCGTAGTTTAAGGAAGGGAGTTGAGGAGGCGCACAAGAAAGATCATGTGGAACAAAATGAAATGATGTTAGAAGTAGTGGAATCGATGAGAAAAGGGAAAAAACCATATGATGATGATTATGAGAATGTGTATTCTTGTTGTAATCTTTGTAAATTTCCATTGTATAAAGTGGATTTTGGATGGGGAAAACCTGAAAGAGTTAGTTTACCAAATGGTCCGTTCAAGAATTTTTTCTTCTTGAATGATTACAAAATTGGTGAAGGTGTGGATGCGCGGGTAATGTTGGACAAACAACATATGTCTGAATTTGAACGCGATGAGGAGCTTCTTGACCTTATTTCCTAGTTGATTACATGATTTTAGGATTTCATTTGTGTTGTGATGGCTTTGTTTTCCGTTCATCTACTAGTTCATCTTGGAGTGGTTCAATGAAATTAGTGGCTTTATGTAAATGTTTATATTGAATAATATTAGTATTTTATGTGTTACATGTGCATCTCGTATGTTAGTTAGTAACCATCTTGCTATTACAATGGATGCTTTTGTTGTAACAAGAATGAAGAATTCAACAATTTATTTATGTACTAATAACTTTATCTTTAGTATTAATCTTAGAAATTGTATCAAAAAGTTGTGAATTAGTAGAGTGTTTATATGTATAAACTCTTTTAAAATCAAGGAGAGTTACGTACACAAACGTCCGGAGGTATCTACTTTTATACCTTGTAACTCTTAATGCTTGCGAAAGTTTATAAAATCCCTAATACTTTTATCACAATGATATTCTAAAAACTACAAGTTGATCAAATTTTAATTCAATAAAAAAAAATTAAACATACATAAGTTGTGGTATATTAGTTTTTAATATAATTTTTTCACATAGTACAGATAATCTTCTTACAATAAACTTGCATTTATCATTCATACGGCTGAGAAGACGAACCAACATTATTATTTTGAACCATATGTTAGGCAATTTGGTGGGTAAATAAATTTGATAAAAGAAAAAGAATTACGCGTCTAAGCAAACTTATACTATTTAATTACTAATTATAGCTATAGTTTGCTATAATTACCACTCGCGACTAACATTATACATTTATTACGTGGGCTGACTTCGATTTTGTATAATTAGTCATGTTTATATATGTATAATTCACCAAGATATACAAATACATATGTATAATATATAATTTTTTAACCTTTATCCATATACGATTAACGTAGTTTATATCTATATATAAAGGATACTAAATTCTCTTAAAAGACATCTCAAAAATTTCATAAAGAGATCAAGATCTCGAATAATCTGCAAATTGATAGATTATTCATATAGAGAGGCCAAATCTAAATCATACTAGTTCGAGAAATACACCAAACGGTCCTCGAATCATGGATAAATCTTAGAGAGTAGAATCAAGGAAGCAACATATTTTTACTCACAATCTTGATGAAAAAAATCATATTTCTTATGGTTTATTCATTTTCCATATATTTAACATTTGTTGCAAACAATATTCTCTAATCAATGGACTTCTTTTTCTTTAAAAAAAAAAGATAAAAGAAGAAAAAGAAACAAAGAAAAGCAAAGACAAGAAAGAAAAAGAAAAAAATGGATGAAGTAAATAGATTTTCTAAGTTGAAGAAGATGAAGAAAAGGTAATTGCATTTTTTATTTGGGTGAAGAAGATAATGGGAAAGATGATGTAAATTAATTAAATAATTAATATTAAATAAATATAATGACACCTGAGACGTAATAGCTGATTATGGCAGTGAAAAGATTGGGTCGTGCGCCCCATTTTCGTGACAACAACCCAGACGAGTAAATGGGTCATTTACAAAGATATTAATTAGTTCCATGGGGTGATAGGACAGTTCTAAAGTTAAGGTATCTTTACGCAAACACGAGACAACTTTAAGAGTGACTTTATGTCTTTTCTCTTATTAAAAAAGAAACAACTACTTTCACATGACCTTGTTTTTGGGGCGAGTTTCGAAGCGAGGTGTATAAAAAACGCTCTCAGGTGTAAATTAAAAACATAGGCGTAAGTCCTAAAATTTGATGCGTAAGCCTTGAACATAAAAACGCAAGTCTTGAGCGTAAAAACGTATGCCCGGGTGTTTTTATTTTAGTTTTTTTAAAAAAAAATTATTTTTAAATCATATTTTTATTATTGGTTTAATGATATTTTTCAAATAATAATTATAATACTTTTGTCTTCATCAATTATGGGAGTTGATTTTCGGATCAGAAAATTATATTCTTGAAGAGTATTTTCTTAGTCTCAAGCAAACAAAAAAGGAAGATATTTTCTAAAAAATATTTTTCATTTTCATTCGCCTATCAAACATTAGAAAATATTTTTTACTCTCTAACCAAACATAAAAAAAAAAAATTAGAAATGCATTTGTTTTTCAACAAAACATTTTCTAGAAAATTACCATCATATGAAGCACACCCTAAATGTGTCGAACTTCTCCAATTTATTGAAAAAAATCTTTAAAAAATCTCTATAAAATTTCAATGTCATCAATGTCCACTAAACTAAAGCAAATTAAAATCGTTTGAACTGATCAACGAGAGGAAGCACTCTTCGGTTGGTAATATAATAGTATGGAGACATTTATCTAGATAATTTTCATGTTTAATTTATTAAGTTGGAGTATTTTGTTTGTCAAATTTAATCTGTTGGTAGTATAAATTATGACTAGGGATTTATTTTGGGCAATTAAATTTTAGCCACAAATTTAATTTATTGCATGTGTTACTACTAATCCAACAAGAATTTGAAAAAATGAAAGAGAAGAGAAACAAGACGAACCGGATCCGTTTAATTAACTATTGGTTTAGCATTTATTCATGCACGTTATATTAATAATAAACACAATGCTTAAATTATTTAGTTATTCTTATTTATTACTCCTAGTTTTTTTTCTTTTTAAGAATTGAGCAATATTTTTAGAAAAAAAAAACGTTCCTTTAAAATTAAGCCATATTTGAAAATAATGGACTAGTTTAATTTTGAAATTTTAAAAAAGTGATAAATCATTTTTGGGATGTTTTCTTTGAACTAAACGATAATTGAAATAAAATAAGGAGTATTCTTTATTGATATGTTTATTTTTATTTATTCATAATCCTATGAATATTTTTTTATTTATTACTTTTAATGTATCACGGAAATTATTACTTTTCATGTTTCCTCTTAATATTAAGAGATCTCTAATATTAATTATTTATGGTTCAAATTATTTTATAAAAATTCTATTAAATATCAATTAATAAAAATTGCGCGATAAACTAGTCACGTAAATCATAAGGTTGTTTTCTGTCCGCCTGCTCTGTTTTTTTGCCCATCTATGTCTCTACAGCTCCTCAATCTTCATTGTGCTCCTGTGTGACTCGATACCGCAAAATAAAGATTGGACACAAGATCGAAAGATGCTTATCATACGAATAATCCGTGTGTCTATGGATATGAAATTGAAGTGGTAAGCCAAAAAACGTAAGTATGTGTAAAAAAGTGTAAGTGAAGTTATATGTGATTCAGTGTATGGTATAAGGTCACATGATAATTGTTATTAGAAATGTTGGCTTCCGTCCAAGTGGGTACTTGGGAAAATGGAGAGAATAAGTAACTGAGAGAAGGATGTTTCAGAAAGGATACGAAAGAATCTTCTCATTTTTATTCTATGTTCTTTTTGAACACAAAAACAAAAAAAAATTGTAACGGAATTGAAGTGGTAAGTCAAAAAACGTGAGTATGTGTAAAAAAGTGTGAGTGGAATTACATGTGCATCAGTGTATAGTATAAGGTCACATGAGAATTGTTATCAGAAATGTTGGCTTCTGTCCAAGTGAGTACTTGAGAAAATGGAGAGAATAAGTAACTGAGAGAAGGCTCTTTCAGAAAGGATATGAAGGAATCTTTTCATTTTTATTCTATGTTCTTTTTAAACACAAAAACAAAAAAAAATTGTAATGTAATTGAAGTGGTAAGCCAAAAAACGTGAGTATGTGTAAAAAAGTGTGAGTAGAGTTACATGTGTATCAATGTATAGTATAAGGTCACATGAAAATTGTTATCAGAAATGTTGGCTTCCGTCCAAGTGGGTACTTGAGAAAATAGAGAGAATAAGTAACTTGGGAAAATGGAGAGAATAAGTAACTGAGACAAGGCTCTTTCAGAAAGGATATGAAGGAATGTTTTCATTTTTATTTTATGTTCTTTTCAAACACAAAAACAAAAAAATTGTAACGAAATTGAAGCGGTAAGCCAAAAAACACGAGTATGTGTAAAAAAGTGTGAGTGGAGTTACATGTGTATCAGTTTATCGTATAAGGTCACATGAGAATTGTTATAAAAAATGTTGGCTTCCGTCCAAGTGGGTACTTGGGAAAATGGAGAGAATAAGTAACTTGGGAAAATGGTGAGAATAAGTAACAGAGAGAAGGCTCTTTCAGAAAGGATATGAAGGAATCTTTTCATTTTTATTTCATGTTCTTTTTAAACACAAAAAAAAAAAGAAATTGTAACGGAATTGAAGTGGTAACCCAAAAAACGTGAGTATGCATGGAAAAGTGTGAGTGAAGTCATGTGTGTATGGTATGACGTCACATTAGAATTGTTACAAGAAAGGATATGAACGAAATCTTTTTCATTTTGTTTTATTTTCTTTTTAAACAGAATAAACAAATTTTTTTGAATGAAATTGAAGTGGTAAGTCAAAAATCATGAGTATGTTGGAAAAGTATGATGGACTCACATTTGTATGGTATGAGGTCACATTAGAATTGTTACCAGAAAGGATATGAAAGAATCTTTTTCACTTTTGTTTTATTTTCTTTTTAAATAGAGTAAACAAATTAATGGAATTGAAGTGGTAAACCAAAAATCATAAGTATGTGCGTAAAAGTCTAAGTGGAGTCACGTGTGTATGATATGAGGTCACATTAGAATTGTTACTAGAAAAGATATGAAGGAATCTTTTCATTTTTATTTTATTTTCTTTTTACATAGAGTAAACAAAAAAAATTGACTGGAATTGAAGTGGTAAGCCAAAAAATGTGAGAATACATGAAAAAGTGTGAGAGAAGTCACGTGTGTATGGTATGAGGTCACATGAATATTATTGCCGAAAATGATATGAGAGAATCTTTTCATTTTTATTTTATTTTCTTTTTTAAACAGAGTAAAAAAAATTAAGTGTGTATATATATATATGAGAAATGGGGAAACAAATTATCAAACATAATTACCATTGCATAGAGCAAATTGTCTAAGGATTAAGTAGTGTTATCTGTTAAATTAATCATGGCTTTTGCATTATTATCATCACCATCACTTGTTTCAGTTTGTGACAAAACCTTTATCAAACCTTTTTCTCTCACCCCTCCTACTCTTAGATACCACAAACTCTCTTACATTGATCAATTCTATAGCAATTTGTATATTCCTTTGGCATTTTTTTACCCTAAAGTACAACAAAGAGAGGAGAATGAACTATCCCATATAGCACACTTGCTACAAACATCTCTATCAAAAACTCTAGTCTCTTACTATCCTTATGCTGGAAAATTGAGAGACAATGCTACTATTGATTGTAACGATATGGGAGCTGAGTTTTTGAGTGTTCGAATAAATTGTACCATGTCTGAAATACTTGATCATCCTGATGCATCTCAAGCAGAGAGTATTGTTTTTCCCAAGGCCTTGCCTTGGGCGAATAACTATGAAGGTGGTAATTTACTTGTGGCACAAGTAAGTAAGTTTGATTGTGGGGGAATAGCTATCAGTTTGTGCTTAGCGCACAAGATTGGTGATGGAACCTCTATGCTTAATTTCGTTAATGATTGGTCTCGTATGACTCATAGTCCTATGACAACAACTTTGGCTCCTAAATTTGTAGGAGATTCTGTTTTCTCGTCAAATAACTATAGTCCTATTATTACGCCACAAATGTTGTCTGATGTCAGTGAGTGTGTACAAAAAAGAATCATTTTTCCTACAGCCAAGTTAGACGCACTTCGAGCTAAGGTAATCATACCACAACTCCATTATTATTTGCTTTTATGGTTTTTTCTTCTTCTTCATGTTTTCTGATCTATTTCAATTCATGCGACATCATTTGAAGGTAGCAGCAGAATCAGGAGTAGAAAATCCAACTAGGGCTGAAGTGGTGAGCGCGCTACTTTTCAAATGTGCAATTAAGGCAGCATCAAGTACAACTACTTCAATGCGTCCATCAAAGTTTGTTCACCTTTTGAACGTACGTAGTATGCTGAAATCTCGTCTACCTCAAAGTACCATTGGGAATATCTTGTCCAGTTTCTCGACAACAGCAACTAAGGAAGAAGACATTGAGTTGCCGGCGTTGGTTCGTAGTTTAAGGAAGGAAGTTGAGGAGGCGTACAAGAAAGATCATGTGGAACAAAATGAATTTATGTTAGAAGTAGTAGAATCAATGAGAAAAGGGAAAAAACCATATGATGATGAATATGAGAATGTGTATTCTTGTAGTAATCTTTGTAGATTTCCATTGTATAAAGTGGATTTTGGATTGGGAAAACCTGAAAGAGTTAGTTTACCAAATGGTCCGTTCAAGAATTTTTTCTTCTTGAAAGATTACAAAATTGGTAAAGGTGTGGATGCGCGGGTAATGTTGGACAAACAACATATGTCTAAATTTGAACGCGATGAGGAGCTTCTTGACCTTATTTCCTAGTTGGTTACATGATTTTAGGATTTCATTTGTGTTGTGATGGCTTTGTTTTCCGTTCATCTAGGGGTGGTTCAATGAGATTAGTGGCTTTATGTAAATGTTTATATTGAATAATATTTGTATTTTATGTGTTACATGTGCATCTCGTATGTTAGTTAGTAACCATCTTGCTATTACAATGGATGCTTTTGTTGTAACAAGAATGAAGAATTCAACAATTTATTTATGTACTAATAACTTTATTTTTAGTATTAATCTTAGAGATTGTATCAAACAATTGTAAATTAGTAGAGTGTTTATATGTATAAATTCTTTTAAAATCAAGGAGAGTTATGTACACAAACGTCCTCAGGTATCTACTTTTATACCTTGTAACTCTTAAATGCTTGTGAAAGTTTATAAAATCCCATAATACTTTTATCACAATGATATTCTAAAAAATACAATATTTATTGATCAAATTTTAATTCAATAAAAAAATAAAATTAAACATACATAAGTTGTGGTATATTAGTCTTTAATATAGTTTTTTCACATAGTACAGACAATCTTCTTATGTTAAACTTGCATTTATTATTCATACGACTGAGAAGGCGAACCAACATTATTACTTTGAACCACATGTTAAGCAATTTGGTGGGTAAATAAATTTGATAAAAAGGGGAAATATTACGCGTCTAAGCAAACTTATACTATTTAATTACTCATTATAGCTATAGTTTGCTATAATTACCACTCGCGACTAACATTATACATTTATTACGTGTGACTTCGATTTTGTATAATTAGTCATGTTTGTATATGTATATAATTCACCAAGATATACAAATACATATGTATAATATATAATTTTTTAACCTATATCCATATACAATTTACCTCTCTCGCTCGCCTCTATCCTCCCTCTCTCAATCTTGCTCGCCTCTCTCGTCCCTCTCCCAATCTCGCTCGCCATTTATACAAATGTATATATATAATATACAGTTACATACAATTATATACATATACAATTAGATACAATCTTGGAGGCTACTCAACCCTAAACCCTAGTTTATGTCTATATAAAGGATACTAAATTCTCTTAAAAGACATCTCGAAAATTTGAGGCGTAAGCCTTGAACATAAAAACGCAAGTCTTGGGCGTAAAAACGTATGCCCGGGTGTTTTTATTTTAGTTTTTTTAAAAAAAATTATTTTTAAATCATATTTTTATTATTGGTTTAATGATTTTTTTCAAGTAATAATTATAATACTTTTTTCTTCATTATTGATTATTAATATTTATCTCAAATAAAAATCATAAATCATTAAAATATTTACTTTTACTTATTTTATTAGTAATAAAACTATAAATTTAAATATACATGAGACTACGCCTCGTGAATCCATGGGACTTACATCCGTATCTCGAAGTTTACGCCTCGCCCAGTACTGTACCTCGCATCCCCGCCTTTTAAAACACTGCTCCATACGAACAAATATATCCTTAAATTTTAATTACAATATATTCTTATATATATATATATATATATAAATTCTTCTTTTTTAAAAAAAATTATTATTGTTATTATTATTTTACAAGGGCTTCCTGAATCACTGCCAAATTGCAAAGATGAGGATATATAGGGAGTTTCTTTCTTCTTATTTTTTCAAAAGATACTTTTAAAGTAGGGAAAAGGATCAAAATTACTTATCAATTTTGTTTTATTAATTGATTTTACTCATGTCATTAAAAATAAGTTATTTTTACCCCTGACGTCAAAAAACTTAACAAATATATCCCTCCTTTGATGGAAAAACTCCAAATCAATTTAAATTATCTAATTTTACTTAAATAATCCAATCTGACCCACTTAATAATATAACTCATTTCTTTTACCCAAATTAACTTAGTTTTCCCACCACCCACCACCAAAGCCTCATCTGCATACCTTCAATAGCTCCAAAAGGAACTTCTATGAGTAAATAGCAAGGTTAAGTGTGATTCCAATTGAGTATGTGAAAGAATCTCTTTCGTGCAAGATTCTTTATCACGCCTAACTAAATGAAAGAATTGAAGTACGAGAGAGAGAGTGTAGATTTTGGATGAAAGAGTGTGTCTAGCAAATGGTCCCTTCAAGAATGTGTTTCTCTTGAAGGATTACAAAACTCGGCAAGGCGTGGAGGCATGGGTGATGTTGCAGATGCAACATATGTCAACATTTGAACGCGATGAGGAACTCCTCAAGGTTTAAGAAATAAAGAAAACTTTTGAAACTTACGATAGATAGCTTATGTAGCTTATCAAAGGTTTTAAAAACTTTTAGTTAGTACTCTTTACCAATGTACCAAAATAAACAAATACAACAAAAACTAAAATAACTGGCTTGGTAAAAAGCACCTTACTATATAGCAACTCCAGGATGTAAACACAACTTCTCTCAAGTGAGGCTCCAATGAGTGAATGATGCTGCACGCCCCATCGTTGTTTTTTTTAATTAAGAGTTGGATGTTCTCCCATCAATGCTAGACCAAATACTGCATGAACTAAATGATCTAATTCTTCTTGCTTTTGTCAAATATCAAGAACACAACAAAGGCAGCTAAGATTCCTGCAGCAGTAAACATGAGAAGGTCAGAGCACTGAAGATGGGATACCAGCTTACATTGTTTGGAGTGTTATTTACATCTGCTATGAAGAGAAACAGAAAAAACTCTTCTGGGCACAATAGAGTGTTTGACCAAGTTACAAGCAAGCGTAAATGATATGGACAGGAGGAGATAGAGAAGAGTGCATACCTATGACGAAAAAACTCCATGGTGAAATGATCCCAAGTACGCTTAGAATTAATAGAAAGAAAATCACCTATTACATCAGCCAGATGAAAGATATCACAATTTAATAGATGAAAATGCGAGTTCACAGCATGATACAGATATAGCTACTCCTATTACTTCTAGCCAAGAGGAGCAGGAATGATTAGAAAGATTTCACATTTCACAATTTATCCTTGGATCATTACACTTGATCATAATTAGTAATTAGTAATCATCCAATAACAATACAAAATGTTCCTTCTGATATATGGCAAGTAATGGATTCCATCTCCATGGACAAGGCCAAACCATCATAGTCGATCTGAAGCAATTTGGGATTGAGAGATAGTTGATTGATTAATAAATATTTCGATTGAGAAAGTACCACTGCTACTGATTGAATATACACTATTATATGAAATTGAATTCTTGAAACTTATGAAAGTTATTTTAAAGGGTCAAATATTCTTGGACATCATCATACAATGTTGTTTTGTAAAATAGATTGGATGGACCAAAAGAAAAGGTAAGAAATTTCAAATGATAGTTATACTTGGAGTACGTATGTAGTTTAGCAGAAAAGGCATGCCTATTCAATTCATAACCATATAAGTAATGACCATGGTTTTAAATTAACTTCTGAAATGAAATAGTAAGGTGTCTATCACATTTTTTCTCTCACAACAAATGGATTAATATGTATTAGTAATTACCAGGAGGAAAAACCGTTTAAGAGATGCAGATGATTTAGGACCATCCTTTCCCGACCCGTGTTCAGCTCTCAGATGTGGATAGGATTCAATGGTCCTCCTTATGCCCTCCTGAAGAAAATAGAGGACGCCTTAAAACTTAAATGAATTATGTAATGAGAATAAAAAACAAAAAGAAATGGCAGAAAATAATAGATTGTAAAAGATGAGGCTCCACAGAAAAATAGTAATTTTAGTTCGTAGAAGATATAAGGTACAAATATGACAACTAATATCATCTTATATGAAATGTAAGTTACATGTACAACATATTTGACAGGAAAATGTGTGTATTCCTGCAGTAATGATGTGGACATCCAGATGAATGACTATTTTCTCGTATTCAATATCAAAGGCAAATAATACAATTTTTGCAGTAAATACTTAAACATATTCTTTTCACATGAAAATATTCACGAGGAAGCTGAAAAGAGATACAGCAATAAAGAGAAGACCATAACAGTACCTAAAAAGGTTGGGAGTATCTGATATAGACATGGTATGGCTAAACAATTTTTATGAGGAATGTTCAGACCAATTGATTGAGTGTAATGGCAAAAAATGGAACCTGAAGAGTGACGATAGGTGCGTATCCTAGTTGGTCACTTGCTTTTGAACTACTAAATGTTCTGCTCATAGAGAGAAGTCTTATTCTCGAAGGAGTCAACTGTGGGACCTTCATTCCATAAGGTGCTAACAGCTTATAAGTCAGTTCCACCAAATGTGCAATTGGCATCATAACAGGTGCAGGAATCTTAATACTTGGCCTGCATAATACTAAAATCAGGAATCCATACAATTCACAGCAAAAGAAATGGGAAAAACGGGATTTGGAAGACAGATGCTATCCACAAGAACATAAAGCAAACAGTGATTTTCCATAAAGGACATGCACAGTTAAAAAAGTGGAGATGTTAGCTCCATAACAACAAATCATGCTAATACAAACAACAATTTTTTTGTTTAATCTAGTAATCCCTCAGGCAAGCACCCCATACACGAGTTTACTGTGGCCCTATCTTTGCTTCCTCTGTGACTCAGAACCACCAGCTTTATAGTTGGAGGTGTACGACCCATTTTTCTTCTCAGAAGAGATGAGGTTTATAAAACATATGTTTTAATGGACAAGTACTGCTCTATATATCATATGTATCTCCAAATACCAATGGTAAAGAATACACCGCCTCAATTGGCTAGGAACCATATAACGGTTGGTACAGTTACAAACTCTCATTCACTCGTACAAACATTCAGACCCATTAAATAGCTCTTCTGACAAGCAAACTGAATGTTTTTCTCAAGTTTGATTGTCAGCAACAAACCTAAATTGATTAAGCATGTTCTGTAGAAACATCTCCATCCATGAAGAAAGGAGAAAAGCAGAAAAAATTATGGAAGAATGCTGCTCTTAATCTAAATTTAAGAAACAAAGTTTCCTTGCTCAGGATGAATCAACACGAGATCTCAAAGTTTTCTAACAGGTAATTCTTTAATTGTAATTTCAAGAGGCAATGGATGAATGCAAAACTTTAATGCTCTATTTCCTTTATGAAATTTCTCACTAGTTCTTCTATGTGGCCAAGGATATTGTTTTCTTCATCTCTTAACTTGAACCTTTCCGGTAATCACATTCTATTCCAGAATTACAAATAAAGTGATTTAATAAGTATAGTTCCAGGAATCAGCTAAAGAGGAACAACCCTGTAATGAAATTTCAAAGATTGTTCACCATAAGAAAATTAAGGTAAACATTACAAGATATAAAAAATTGTAAAAAGAATTACTGTGAGCAAGAAATCTTTTCAGACTTCAGAACTTGAAATGAGAATACCTGTCATAGCCAAGACCTTCAAGAATAAGTGATACGAACTCCCAAAACTTAATGGACTCCGTGTTTGTGATGAAATAAGCCTGGAAAAATCATTTATTGATCAAAGATTTGTCAAAAAAAAAAGCCGCGTTCAAGAATTGATAAATCTCATAACAAGCAGAACTTTTTTTCACGGGGACTCCAGGAGATGTAAGAAAACATGTATACTCATAAGCTTAGTGCATGTCAATCATTTTGATATCTAGCTTTACCCCAATCCCCACACCTTAAAATATGAGAAACACAGAGAGATGAGATAGTGGGGAGAAGAAAATCATACTTTTTTACTAGCAAAAGAAATGGAAAACAAGAGAGGTATTCCTTTTTCGAATGCTTGCTGAGAGAATTATGACTTCGCACAATGGTGGAGTTCCTCCTTCCCAGAAAAAGAGAAGGACAACCGACAAGGTGGCTCTTATTTCAATGTTTTCTGCACAACTATAGGCCCGAGTGCAATGGATGCGCAAGTCTTACCCCTCCTAGTTATTGACATAATATGGTTTAAGCAACAAATTATTTTGAAATGGTAAAGTAAATTTAATTATCAAAAGGTAAGCAGTAAGCACTTAGATTGTGCGCACAACTCTACAACAAAGATACAAAGTCTGTCAACATAGAACAACTGTTGAAATCTATGAACTAAGATACAAAAATTTTGTTGTTTGGTTGTACTTAAGGACAATCTTTTTGGTAATTCTATGTAATGTACTAAATAAAGATTGCACTAATTAGTGTTCAGGATATGGTTTCAAGAGAAGGCGAGAGAAGTCGAAAACAGGGAATTATTACTTCTAGAGAAAGAAAAGCTAATTATGGCAACACAACAGTTGGTAATCTTAAATGGTTAGAACCCTTAGAGAATTCAGCTTTTCATGGAATCATCACTAGCTAAAGTTCAGCATCATTTAGGTAAAACTTAATCCAGATAGCTCAAGTTTTATTTATGTATTTGATTGTTAAGATAGCTCAAGCTTTATTGCTGCATGGGATCAGGTCAATCACTTTTTCACAAACACATCACAATCATGTAGGATGGATACAAGAAACAGATGAAACTTGAATGGGAACTCAAAAATATCCATTGCACTGCTTATCCATGCATTGAGGCCACTTCTTAAAAAATTTGAAGAACAGAAATGCTCTTGATATTAAAGCATCTGGACAGGTCAGATCTGTATAGTTGCTAGTATTAAGATTTTCCAAAAAATACAGAATATGGAAAAACAATGAAACATTACGTTCCCAGCAGCTTTCTCTGCTGCTGTTCCTCCTGATGCTAGAGCTCGTTCCGCACACACATGTGCATGTGCCACATTCTCCACGTAAGTGAAATCATACAGGTTATTTCCGTCGCCAATAATGAACTGCAAAATTAAGAATTAGAGGAATAAAGCTAAAAGTCAACTGAATACATAGTGCAAGTCTTCTAGGTTAAATTCAATTTGTCCACGAAAATGCCAAAAAGTGATCTCATTGTTGTGCTATGGAAGAGAATGCAGAAATCACTAATGAAGTTCCTCAAGATAGATTTTCTAATCAATGGCTTACAAGCTTACAAGCACTACAACAGTAAACCAATACGAATAAAGGCTTGCATATAATACGAATGTTACACAGACTTGAAAGATGCATGTGCAAACAAAATATGGCTCTAAACTCACCTTAGATTTTCCAGCCCTTGCAGCCGCGACTAGTGAAGGAACTAGCAACCTATCACCAGGGCCAAAAATACTGCTAGGTCTAATGCAGCATGTCAGCAGGCCTTTAGTACCATTTGACTTCATTACAAGTGCCTCTCCTTCAGCTTTAGTTGCAGAGTAGGAATCATTATGCTGAATTTTTTCCAGTAACAAGAATATGGTTATCATCCAACCTAATATGAGGATAATTTCTCATTCAAATAAGAAATAAGGAGATAGAGGCACTACCTTCGCAGGATATGGCAGTGATTCATCCCCATCTAGAATTCCAGTAACTCCATCAAACACCACACTGGGAGAGCTGGTGTAAATAAGTCTTTTCACTTTCAGCTCAACGCAAGCATCAATTATATTCTGGGTTCCTTCACGTATATTTATGCAATTGGAAAGAGAGAACTAAGACTTTCATGTACAGACAGACAACAAAGACTGCCTTAACTTTGGGGAGATCATTTTTTTTCTTGATAAATTTTTTAAGGCTTTCCCATACCTTGCACATTAACTGAATAGTGGAGCTTGTGGTTGTTGATCGATGAATCTGGAGCAGCCATGTGGAAAACAACCTCAGCTCCTTCACAAGCTGCAAATATCAAATAAATAATGTTAAGACACCACAAGTTAATAAAATAGGTTATCACCTATGTGACATTGACACAGACATACATGTTGAGCGATAAGTATCTTGGTACAGGTATAGTTAGGGGTACGTGAAGGTATATGTCGACCGTTTCTTGAAAGATACACATGAAATACTCATTCAGGACAGATACTTCAGGACAAATGAATACTCCATCGTATATTACACTTAGAAACACGAGTCTAGAAACATTAGCTGGGATGATTTGGCTGTGACATAAAATGTCTATCTCCTATATCACTTAGACCCGGGCATGGATACCAGTAAGTAACCAGTACAGCTGTGGGTACAGGTAAATCAACTTTGTCTACATCATGTAAGATTCATGTGAAATACTGATGACCATATCACACTCATTTAACATAAGTACATTGAGGCAAAGGAATACTCCATGTATCATCTCAAATGCTAAACTCAGAAAAGATGAATCTTGAAAAAATTTAGCTAGGATAATTCAGCAAAAGTATCTGATACAAGGCTTACTTTATATGGATACAATTGGAACTAAACCACCAAATTGATTCCACACTATGGCTAGCACCCAAAGGTGTAGCCTACTGATCAATGACTGTGGGTTGAGAATCTTGATGTTTTAGGTTGAAATCCCGGCAGACACAAAAATGTTAGGTGATTTCTTCCCCTGTGGACGCTTGGCAAGTAGTAACTAATATAGAATCATAGCACCATCCATATTCAAGAATAAAAAAACAACTAACGATTCAAGAAAAGATCGTTGAGCACTTGGCAAGTACTAACTAATATAAAACCAAAACACCCCTATTCAAGAATCAAAAAGTTTTGGTTTCTTGGGTGACATAAACAACTTACGATTCAAGAAAAGACCGTTGACCACTTGGCAAGTAGTAAGTGATTTATAAAACCAAAACACCCACATTCAAGAACCAAAAAGTTTTGGGTTTTGGGTTGTCAAAAACAACTAAAGATTCAAGAAAAGACCTTCGAGCACTTGGCAAGTAGTAACATATAATAAAACCAAAACACCCACATTCAACTAAAGATTCAAGCAAAGACCTTTGAGCACTAGGCAATTAATAACTGATTTATAAAACCAAAACACCCACATTCAAGAATCAAAACCTATTTGATTTTTGGGTGTCAAAAACAGCTAAAAGATTCAAGAAAACAACCTTTGAACACTTGGGACTTGTTAAGAAGATCCATGGATACATATACAGCACGACCAGATTTGAGGGCTTCTCCAAGAATACCCTTTTCCTCATGAGGCTCAAGTTTAATGGTTGGCCCCAAATCACCAATGCGTACATGATAAATTTCGTAGCGGATGAGCATTTCGACTAAATGTCGAGCAGCAAAGCCTCTTCCGCCGGTCACCACACACCATTTTTCTTCACCCATTGCCAAGAGATTGAGATTCTTCAAGGGCGGATGATCCAAACAAGAATAATTTATACTTCCCTCTCTCTTGTACACTAATTAATCTCTTTGATTTATTTTTAAAAAAAACATGTGTCAGTTTGATGGTTCTACGCCCACCATCACGTGTACAGTTTCGCCCTCCCTCTCCATCCCCACTTTTATCAAATATTTATACATACAGTATAAAGAAATACTTTTTTAAAAATAATAATTGATATATTAAGTTTATCATTTTATTCATATTAATTGATAAGATCTCAAACGTATTTACTCATTATATTTTTAAAGATATACATAATAAGTAAAAGTAGAAATTAAATTAGAAAATACAGTCTCAATCTAACTATAACTGTCCTATTGATTTGTATTTTTTAAAAAATAATATTACTATATTATCTTTTGAATATAATATTAAATTTAATATTTTTAAGAAAAAATAATTGAACAAGTTAAAATTAAAGAAATATCTTTTATGGAACTTCCTAGTCATGAATTGATTTATTCTTTCATTAAAAGTAGTATAATTAATATTATGTTTCATAGCAACTTATCAGTTGCTATTTATAACATTATATATATCAAGTACGGTATTTAATTAACAATTTAATTATATAATTTATAATTTTTTAAGATAAAATAATTAATATAACAAAAATTAACATTTATATAATAAACGGAAAAGGGCCTAAAATACGCTTAAAGTATTAAAAATGGTACAAAATTACTCTCCATCCACCTATTGGCTCCAAAATGTCCTTTTCATCCACCTATTGGCTCCAAAATACCCTTGTCATCCACCTTTGGGTTCAAATTGACCACTTTTTTAATTGTTTTAAAATTAAACATATTAAATATTTTGAAAAATAATTGGTTATAATTTTACTTTATTAATATAATTTATAAATCAATCCACTACCCACCCATTACTAATTAAATTTCTCTAAATTAATAAACCCATCACATTATTAATGCAAACTATTGTCAATTATAGAATTAAATTATCATACATTTAAGTGGCTAAATAAAAATCACCGATAAACTTAAAAGTCTGACTATGTTCATCTTAATTATTCTTACGCCTCAATTATGTGATGTTACTTAACTTTTTTTTCAAAATAATATATCAAAGGTTTTAAAGTAAAAAAATAATATATTTATAAAATTATATTTAAAAAAATGCATGAATTAATTCGGGATGTATTATTTCTTTACCTTTAATCATAAACTTTTAATTCAATTTTGAAAGAAAGTGTCCTCCTAAATAAGCGGCTCAACCTAAATTTTATTGGGGCTTCGATTCGGACTCGAATAATTTTGGATGTCATTTTCAGGAATCTATAATTTAATCGCGTTTTAGTAGTGTTTATGATGATTTTGATATTATAATTGGATTATTAATTAGGTGAGGTTTAGTTAGTAATGAGTGGGTAGTGGATTGATTTATAAATTATATAAATAAATTAAAATTATAACCAATAGTTGAACGCCAATTATTTTTCAAAATATTTAAAAAGTTTAATTTTAAAACAATTAAAAAAGTGGTCAATTTGAACCCAAAGATGGATGACAAGGGTATTTTGGAGCCAATAGGTAGATGAAAAGGGCATTTTGGAGCCAATAGGTGGATGAAGGGTAATTTTATACCATTTTCAATACTTCAAGAGTATTTTAGGCTCTTTTCCATATAATAAATACCTACGTAACGCCAAATGACACCTTAAAATTTGCTTATCACCCCCAAAAGTTACTTCAACTAAGGCCTAAATTAGACAGGCAAATTACTTTTTAGTTTTGTAATAAAAAGAAGTTACTTTATTTACGTTATTTCAGGAACAAAGATTTTATTTATAATAACTGAAATATTGATCTAATCAGATTTTAATTACATAATCATCGCTAACATAAGTTCAATATAATATTCAAAATTTTATATACAAACTGATTCGAATACTACGAATAAATATCAACGGTATCCATATAATGCCGGCGTTGGATATGGAGGGTCACAGGTTCAATCCTACAATTAGGACTCATCTGTGACTTGTAATTCTTATCATTATTATCCACCTAGTATTAATTCTTTACAGATTATGTACCTTTTTTTTTGTTTTTGGAAAACACATATTTTAGTAAAGAAGGACTAGGATAGAAATTGGATTTGTTTTTTGACTATAGATATCTAAATATATATTATAGAATTTTACTATCTTATTTGGATGATTTATTTATAAAAACAAAGACCAATTTCTATTTTGGGAGAATGATAGTGGAGAATGATAGTGGAGAAAATCCTACAAAGGTTAACAAATATGCATGCGCTTGTGCAATTGTTGCTTCTATGATATCTATCATATTTGGTTATGGTAAGTTTCATTCTTCATTACTTCAAATTGTCCGAAGTTCGAAATATAGTGTCTTGGTTAATTTAAATTCAGTTCATTAAGGAGCTAAAACATTCCTTATTATGAAAAAAGTTCTACATTCACATGTCAAGGAATTATTGAGCTAACGATGTACGATTTTGTAAATATCTTTTGATTGTAACTAGCATCGTTATTATTAATTACTTTCTCTGGCTCAATTTACGTGACATACTTTTTGTTAATTTTTTTTTTAAAATGTCATATTTCTATAATTAAAAACAATTCTACTTTAAAAACCTCTGTTTACCCTTTTAAATGGCCAACAGATGTTTTAGATCACGGATTTTTTTATGTCAAGTCAAATTGTGTCACATAATAAATGGAGAACAAAGGAAGAATATATAATCGATAAGAAATGAAAAAGTATTAGTGTTAATATGTTCTAACAATAATTTTATGTTTTTTTTTTTGTCAGATACTGGTGTTATGAGTGGAGCAATGATATATGTGAAAAAAGAATGCCAAAACAGAAATATTAGCAGGGATTCTAAATTTATGTGCTTTAGTTGGGTCACTTCGTGCAGGAAGAACATCTGATAAAATTGGAAGACGTAACACTATAGTTGTAGCTTCAGTAATTTTCATGATTGGATCAATTTTAATGGGATATGGACCATCTTATATAGCATTATTAGTTGGAAGATGTATTGCTGGTGTTGGTGTTGGATTTGCACTTATGATAGCACCTATTTATTCAGCAGAAGTTTCATCACCATCGTCACGTGGATTTTTAACATCTCTACCAGAAATTATTTTACTTGGTTATCTAATTACATTTTTTCAACTTAGTATAGTTACAACTTATGGTTTTTCAATATTGGTCTTGGTCCAGTTACTTGGGTTTAGGTATAGGGCATTGGGTGCTGGTATTGGTGTTGCTGTTAATAGGTTGACGAATGCTACTGTTTCTATGAGTTTTCTGTCCATTTCTGAAGCAATTACAACTGGAGGTGCTTTTTTCATGTTTGCTGCAGTCTCTTTGGTGGCTTTGATTTTCTTCTATTTCATGTGCCCTGAGACTAAAGGAAAGTCTTTGGAAGAAATGGAATCTGTTTTCACTAGAAGCAAATCCTCAGATAATTTCAAAAAATAGGCATTGAGAGCATGCAGGAGTTAACACTTTGTATATATTTCTGTAATTGTAAATGGTAATAGTTAACATTATATTATGATATGAAACTATCTGATATTATGTCCAAAGTAACTGTTTTTACATTTTTGTGAGAGGTCATGATGATAAGCTTTAGGTAGACATTCATGCGATCAAAATGATAAACATACCTTCTACTTGCACATTATTCCTTCCATTCTGAATAATCATCATACCTTCTGCTTTGGTATAATCACCACTACATAACCAAAATCCTCAGAGCTTTAGAGGACTAAATAGTTACTAGTCGGAGGAAGGAAATAATGTTTAAAATGGATAGCTACAAGATGAAAAGATCTCACCTTCTTCCCCTACGGTAGTTGCATCAAGTTAAAATTGAGAAAGATGGAGGGTATGTTTGTGTGTTCTTTTCTTTCTCAGGCAAACAGAGGCACAAACATGTCAAATGCAGTAAAGTACCACGATAACAACAAATGATGAAGTAAATCCAAAACAAAATTCAAACTGGAAAGCATTTGACATAAATATGCATGCAGTTGTAAGAAGACAAATCCACCACTTAGTTTTAGTACAACATGTCACACATGGCGTAGAGAGAGTTCAATGATGTCATATGCTAGATTGGAAGGCATTCTACGACTATTCTTCTACTGTAGGTTGAGTCAGTCCAGCACTCACCAACATTTTGTTCAGAGTTTCGGGAGAGCATGCTTGATACTTGACTTTCCCGTTAGAGAGAAATACCTCAGCAAGTTCAAGTTTCTCCGAAGTGAGGCTAGTGCTGTCCATTGTCTTACCAAGCACTTTAAGAGCAAGTTGAACGGCCTCTTCCCTTGTGATATCATCCTTGTAATCCTGCTTAAGAATTGATTGAGCTGCCTGGTTGTTTGCTCCAATTGCTGCGGCTTTCCAACCACCGTAATTTCCACTTGGGTCGCTCATGTAAAGTTGGAAGCCATAGTTTTTATCCCAACCTGCAAAGAGAAATGAAACACCAAAAGGGCGAAGCCCACCAAACTGTGTGTAACCTTGCTTGGTATCACATAGTGACTGGACAAGTTGCTCAACTGGCATGGGTTCTTGATAAGCGAACGTATAGCGCTGAGCCTGAAACCTGGCTGTGTTGATCAGAATGTTGGCATCAGACATAATTCCAGCTACAGCGCATGCCACATGATCATCGATCTTGTACATCTTCTCACTTGAAGTAGAGGTCTGAAGCAGCTTAGATGTAACTTTCTTTTCACCTACCAACACCACCCCATCCTTGGACAAGATGCCTATAGCACTACCTGCATTTCCAATAGCCTCCATTGCGTACTCAACTTGGTAGAGACGACCTTCTGGGGAGAAGATTGTTGTTCGGCTATCATACCTTCGTGACATTTTTTTCTTTACTGCAGAATACCTGATAAATTAACATAACTTGAGCTAGTTAGATAAAAATTTCAGAGCACATAAAACATGGTTCATTTTTTTACCCTTCCCATGAATAAGTCTAACTAACGAGCATGTTGGCAAACACAACAGAAAGAAAGATACAAAACTGAGTCGAAACAATATATAAGTCCACACAAGAGTTGAAGTTGAAAATTGTCAACCTCAGGGACTTCCCACCTGTATGGATAAACTTGTGGACATTTGAAGTGTGTGTACAGTGATACTGGTAAGAAGAGATTTCATAGATGAGCTTGCACTAAGCAAATGCATGAATAAAGAAGGTGCAACTCCTCGATTGTATCTAACATTGCATCTACATCATGTACAAGAACCAGGTTTCACCAAAAAGCTAGCAAATAAATACGTTTGTGTTCAAGGCTAAGTATATTTCTTCTTTTCCCTTGAAAATTCTGCTATTTCTTTCAAGCCAACTGTCCACCAAATGGCCTGAGAAATAGTATTCCAAGTTTTTTGGAATTTCTTTTTGAGACCCTCGTTGTTTCAACTATGCAGCAGATAAGTCAGGAGTTTGGCATAGTCCAATACATGCCAAGTAGTGCAAAATACATACCCAAGATGAAGTTGGAGCTGACACTTCATGATGTCATTTAATGAAATTCCTTATCTCATAAAAAAATGTTTCAGAGTGCTAACTGCTAACCCTTCCCTGTACTTCTCAAAACAAACTAACAGGGGCAGTTTAGCATTCCAAAATTAAGGCCCATATGGCATGTGAATGAATTACATTTAGAGAGAAGAAATTTTAACTGAAAAAAACTTGAATATGCAGTTAGCTAAATAAGGAGCAGCAACAAGGATTGCCAGAAGATAACAAGTATAAAAATCATTAGTTAGATCAGAGTTTTCTTTTCTATTTTTCTTCTAACTTGAGGTCAGTGTCAGCTAATCTATATTTATCTGCTATAGATTAAGAAAATAACAAGTCTGTTCTTTCCGTTTTATTTTGGTAGGCATCAAACTGTACAATTTCTTAGTGGTACCAACCAAAGCAGCTTGTTTACCACTTTCACTTCATTAACGATGGGAACTCAAGACAGAATGGGCAGCTAAAAGAGATAATGACAGATTAAACAATGATTATTAGGAGGATTATTTTCATCAAGTCCAGCACCTTTTGAGATCCAACAAGGCAAGGAACCTTCTGAAAATACTGTCCAGTTTGTCGAAAAGGGAATCATTAGCAAGGCCATTGTGGGCAACAAGATCACAATGCAAGTTGCAGATGGAAGAGATTATACAAGTCACGGCAATGAGCCAAAAGGAATTACGACTGGGGACATAACAGAATTTATGGTGCAACTTCTTAGGATTTGAATCAAAAAGAAAAAAGCACTAGCATTATTGCGTATTAAGTTCCACAGGAAATGTGAAAAACTTGGAGGGAGAATTGTTTGTGGGGAAGAGCTCTACTTTGAGTGATTGCAGACTCATGAATTTGGTAGGTTCTGGTAGAATTTTACTAGTAGCAAAAGCAAAGAAGACAAATCACTTTGTCATAACTCTTACTTGAAACACTAAGATGTGGCTTGCCCACTAGAGTAATATAAATACAATTGCCAGACTGGAGGCTAGTACCACCAGTGTCAACTTCAGTTCTTGCAATTGAAACCAAAAGATTTTAAGAGTAGCTCAATTGTATACTAATTGGATGCAGGATACAGTCTGCACTTGGTACAAAGACGGAGATAACTTCTCAAGAAATCAAATCAGGAGCAATGTGATCCAAGGTTAAATATTATCCTAGATTTCAATTAAGAAAACATCAAATGTTTACCAGAGATTGGTTATATGTTGCTCCAAGATAAAAAAAATTTTGTAAAAGGTGAACAGGGGATTATAAAAAGGACCAATTGTAAGAAGGGATTTAAGGCAGCTAAGGTAAACTATTAGCTGTCAGGATCAGAAATCTTATATTAGGTTTCTGTAGATTAAGGCTAAAGTTTGGTACATTTACACTTTCACTCCTTATATTCCAATAAAAATCTAAGAGCATTGTTCAAAAAGGAGAGATAAAGAAAGGAACTATAAAATCGAGAGTTAACAACGCCGAGTGGGTATAGTATTAAAACTCAGTAAACACTGCAGCAATCTTACAACTTAGACTAAACATGCCTTTAACTGCTAAGGAACTATTGTTTACTACAAGGGGAAGAATCTATGTAGACAAACACTAACTAGATCTATCTCCTTTTTAACACTTGAATCTTCAACCGAGGTCGGTACAGTTATTCAATACAGTATACATGAATTCCACACTCAAAGCCATCCTAGAGAAGACCTCACTGGACATTCCAAATGAAGAAATTTTTATAAATTGGTCCAGTCATTCAAAACCCTCCTATAACACTGTGTGGTGCTGTAATTTATCTTTCAAATATACACCAAAAACACCATGGCATAACTACCTAAATCAGGTCATACGACAGGACGGGTTGCTCACATGGCAATCACCCTCCAACCCCCAACCCTAAGGTTGGGGTTCGAGTCACCAATGGAGCTAAAAGGTGCGAGAGCTCCTGGGCAGGGGTTAAAACCCTAGTCATATTCTGCAACTTATACTTCATAAACACCAGATACCCACCCAACTTCCCTAACTAGTGACACCCATAAGCTAAATTGTCTCCATTGCACGTCTTAATGAAATTTGTCTCTCTTTTTTTTCTAATTAAAACAATTCTTTACAACCAGAGCTGCTATAGAAATGAACTTATCGCGCCACCGGTAAAATATTTGTCGTCAATTATCATTTACTTGCAAGAGATCAATTAAACTCCTTCTCATGTAAACCCTCTTCCTACTTTCACAAAAAAAACCCAAAATTTTCCATACATTTTCTTGAAAATATAACCCAAGAAGTTCAACTAATTTACTTATCAATAGAATAACACAAACCCATCACTGAGTTCAACAAAAAGAACATTACAAAAATCAAGAAAAATACCAAGAAATTGGGAAAAGGGAGAGGGTTTATATCGATCAACGCATCAGTAATAGGAAAAAAAAATCGCCATTTGAAGATATAGAAAGATACCTGAGATGTGAGATCTAAAGAGAAGCGCAATGAAAAGAGTCGAGAGGTTTTCTCTTCTTTATGTAGACGAAGAGTGAAGCTAGTCTTATTGCGCAAGTTTTTTATACGGGTCGGGTCGGGTGTCCGCTGAGGCCTAAAGTAGGAATTGCGTCTGGTAGCCAGTTTTCAACCTACTATTTAAGTGATATTCAGTTTTTTTCAAAATATATTTAAAATATAGCCAGTACTGTCAAGGTTGAAATTAGATTAATTTGAGTTGAAATTTTATCTCTATTCAAACTTTTACGAAGGTCACAAAAGAATCAGTTTGAAGTAGTTTGATTTAAAACGAGGGTATTACATAATTTCAAGAATTTGAGTTTAGGGAAGTTGTCATATACCATATTTCAAATTTCATCTTCGAGAATTGTTAGCCTTAAAGCCGTTAATATAACTTGTTAAAACAAAAAATGATTATATAATAAGACAATCAAAATATAAGTTATATTTCTTAGAAATACGTCAATACATTTCTTGAAGATGATTGGAGTTTTCTTATGTTATGAAAGAATAAATAATAACTCTATTTTTGCGATTCAGCTAAATTATAAAACAAACGACATTAAAGTACGTTGTTCTTTACTAATTTCAATTGAGATTCATCATTTATTACAAAAAGAAAATCCATATCTACTCACGCTCTTTTAGAAAATAAAAGTTTTATTAATGTACTTCATCATCGTAACTTTAATTATTATTATTTTTGAATCCAAATTACATAATTAGGTAGAATTACATAAACTAAAAAACTTTATTTTCATCGCTTTATAAAATTCAACTAAATTTTGTAGTCAAACAAAGCCCACCAAGTTTGGACTAGCCAACCCTTCTTCAAATCACAGCCATTAATTCATCAATCAAGTGTCCAAGAAAATTAGAAGATGAGCCATTTTCCTTCCAAACATCCTTGCATTTCTCACTCATTTTCTTGAACTTTTGTCTCACCTCACCATCACCATCACCATCCATTAATTTTTTAACCCCTTTTGCCACTTCCTCTGATGAAACCAATGTGGTGCCATCTCTATAATCCATTGTGATTTCCACAGCCAAATCCAACTCTTTCACCAACTCAAATGCATTCAAGTGTTGCTCTGCATATATTGGCCATGTACCAATTGGCACTCCGTAATATAAACTTTCGAGAATCGAATTCCAACCACAGTGTGACACAAATCCTCCGATAGCCTTATGGGCCAAGATTGTAACTTGTGGGACCAACCCACACACTAGCCCTCTCCCTTTTGTTGATTCTAAAAACCCATTAGGTAAAATTTCCTCTAAGTTTGTATAATCATTTGGAAGTTCTCTTTTATCCTTCGGTGCTTCTCTAATTGCCCACAAAAAAGGGTGTCCTGCTTTCTCCAAACCTTTTGCTATTTCCATCACTTGTGAATCTTTAAGACTTCCCATACTTCCAAAACTCAAGAAAATTACTGATGATGGTTCTTGATTATCAAGCCATTTCATAACATTTTCATGACCCCAAGAATCTTGATGCCACTGAGCTGGTCCATTATGATCCACTACAGGTCCAATTGGATAAATTGGTGGTACAACATGACTAGTTGTAGTATGTACTAATGAGTTTAAGCAATATGGTTCAAGTTCTTGAAACGTGTTGACAATAATACCCTTTGTTTCTTTGTACCTTTTTGCATGATGTAGGAACCAAGAATAACCATCTATATGTCTTTTTAGCATGAATGAAGGGAAACATTTGATAGGGACAGGATTGGAAAAACCAAGAATGTTGAAATCATTGGCTGAATCTTTGTACTCAATATTAGTACTAACTTGAGCATCTAATATTGGGAGATGCAACATGAAGCTCAAGAAAGTAGCAGGGGAAGCAAAGTAGAGATAACATGGGATGTTTAGTTCCTTAGCTACATCAATAAAAGATGTACAAAACATGTCAATAAAGAATCCAACAACTTGCCCCGAGTCCGAGTCTGAAATAAGGTCAATAAGTGCATTTTTGACTTGTAACGTGTGATTTTGTATTAATAGCGATAAAAAGCCTATAGTTGCGTCGAATTGATCGAGCGATGGTGGATCCGCCACGGGGAGGGAGAGGAAATGGATGTTTCCGGTGGCGGCGGTGGTGAGAGAGTCAATATAGGATTGGACAAGTGGTCTTTGAGGGATGTTAATTAAGAGTATGGTGGCTGAAATATTTTTGTTTTTTTGAGTGAAGACTTTAGCAAACTCAATAATTGGAACAATGTTGCCAAGTGCTGGTGTTGAAATGAACACTACCTTTCCTCTTTTCATGGTTGCTTTAGGATTTGGCTTGAATTCATTGGAGATAAGGTGGTCACTATATATAAATTATCAAGTACTAGTACTGTTTTCTATAAGTCTTCTTTTTTTATTGGTGGATCTTTACTATTCTAATTAAAAATTTGGCTCATTTATGTTATTATTGTTAAAAAAAATGTTCATTCATACCATTATTTTTAACGGTGCTTTTGCAAGTCATTTTGACACATGGTCAATTCTAATTCGGATACGTCATCAATTTTTTTAATTAAAAAAATCATAATTCTGAAAAAAAAATTGAATTATTTTTTTTTATGTTTTTGGCCACGTCATCAATTTTTTAAATAAAAAAAATCAAATTTTTGAATAAAAAATGAATTTTTTTAATTAAAAAAATTGATGATGCCAAATCACGTGTTAAAATGGTTTTGCAAAATCACCGTTAAAAATAATGGCGTGAATGAGCTTTTTCTTTAACTGTAATGACATAAATGAGCCAAACTTTTAACTGATGATATAAAAGAGCCTTTTCTAAAAGTTTAATGGCATATTTAAGTCTTTTCCCAAAAAAAAAAAGAGAAAAACTTTCATATATAACCCCTTAAAAATAATAATATGCATGTGAGTTCATTAGGTAGGTCATTTAATAATTATAATTATAATAATAGGCATGTGAGTTCACTAGGTAGGTCATTCCATAAATTTATCTTTTTCAATTGGGTAGTAGGTGGTAGTAGATAACAAAGTGCCAAAGCCTTTCTTCTGGTCAGAAAAAATAAAAGGTTTCTGTCTGTTAACCCAACAAATTTTACATTCAAATTATGATAAGTTCCGAACTCATGAACATGATAAAGTATTATTGAAATATTAAAGTTTTTATGTCTATTGAAGAATAGTTAAATTAATCAGCATAAATATGTTATTATTTTTACAAGTATACACATCAATCATAATTGGAACAAGTCTAAAATTTTACGATTGAATTCACTAAAAATGTTGTTTAATGGATTATCTATCATTTTAGGTATAATTCTTTTCAATTTCTTTTAGGTATATTATAAATAATGAATCAAACAATATTTATCTAATTATGAAAATACAATTAACTATTATTGTACTTACTACGAGGATATATTCAACCACTGTTACAACTTCTAAATTTTCATTTATACAAATATTTTCCTACTCTCTACCAACAAAAAGGAAAAAAAATAAATACAAAACAATGGGATTAGTTCATAAGATCTCCATTAGTCGCTGATTTTAGAAATAACTGTTTATTGAATATATTTTTTTTTCATCTTATAATTTATGAATCTTTATTTTCACGATCCAAAATTTTCTTTTTTAACAAATTAAAAATCCTATGAAAAAATGCCATAACAATCTAACTTATTGTTAGATGAAAGTCTTGTTAACTTCAAAGTCATATTTTTGCACAACTTTTAAAATTTTGGACAAAATTTAAATGATGTCCCAAAAAAGGGACCTTTGTGTAAAATGTAAATCAACCATTGGGCTCTATATTTTTTGACCCAAAATATCAGTACTCCGATAAGCCCAACTTCAACGTCTTCTACTGTTCAGCTTTGTCAATGGAGCTAAAATCTTCGGAACACTAAACCCTGGAGCAAATTATAGGGTTTTAGCGAGAGAAGGAAGAAACTCACAAATTTCAATCAATGGGGATGAAGAACAAAGGTGTCTTTTTTTACTCTTTTCTTTCAACGCACTTTCATGTTTTACATCCTATTTCATGCTATTTTTTTCTTCTTTTTTGTTGCTTGGAAATGTCAGAATCGAAGAAATTGAGCAAAAAATCTTCTGGGGTTGAAGAAAAGACAGATGAAATGATGCCCAAATCATCTTCAGAGCAAAATGTGGGAGGACATGCGGAGCAATTGAAAAGACTCCAAGAAAAGGTGAGATTTTTGTTGATATGTCTATGAGTTCTTTGCTTTCTTTCTGTGCTTTCAATTCTGTGTTTAGTACTTTATTTATGAATAGTTTTACTTTTCATATAAGTTTTGAAAAAACTCGAGGAATACTAAAACATGAGCAGCCAAACTTTTTGATGTGCCAGAAGCAGCAAACCAAGTTGCTTAAAGAACCAATTTCGTCTGTCGGTTATTGATTCATTATTTTATCAGATAAAATAAAATTTCATTTAGAATCAGTACCGAGATGGTACTTTGTGGAGTATACGATAGTAGAGTATTAGAATCCCAACACCATTTCCTTCCGATGCCAATATAATGATTCAATGATGTAGCTGGATAGGTTTCCTTACAGAGTTCAAGGTCATTCATCTATAACTCATTCCTATATTTAGCCTGTTTGCATCATTGAACAATGTAATTACATCTGCTATTCATTTTGATATAGTCAGTGCAAGAGTAGTGTGGTGCAAAATATTCATTCCATAATGTTTTGTACTGATTACTGTTAAATCTATTTAACCAGCATATGCCACATTTTTTTTCCTGTAGGATCCCGAGTTCTATCAATTCTTGCAAGAGCATGACAAGGATCTCCTAGATTTTGATGATGAGGATACTGATGTAAGTCTTTACAATATCTTCCCTTCTCATTGTTCTCATGGTATGTGAAATGTTTGTAGAATCTTATTCCAATTTTGTGAAGGATGATGACGAGACTGAAATGGATGGTGAGGAAATCGAAGATGATGAAGCTGATGAATTTGACACTGAACAACTTGTTCATGCAGATGGAAAGGAGGTCAAGTCATCCACAAATCTCATCACTACTGCAATGGTGGATGCTTGGTGTAGTTCAATTCATGAAAACAGGAGTTCGGGGGCTATTAGGTCTCTCATGAGAGCTTTCCGCACAGCTTGTCATTATGGCGATGATACTGGTGAAGATGCTAAGTCAAAGTGGAGTACTATGTCTAGCACTGTGTTCAACAAGATAATGTTATTTGTTCTAAAAGAAATGGATGGAATTCTTCGTGGCCTTTTGAAATTACCAACTTCTGGTGGGAAGAAGGAGATGATAAAGGATATGTCTAAAACTAAACGATGGAAGAGCAACAACCACTTGGTCAAATCATATCTTGGGAATGCGCTACATGTTCTAAATCAGATGACAGATACAGAAATGATATCATTTACATTACGAAGACTCAGATTTTCATCTGTATTTTTGGCTGCTTTTCCAGTTCTTTTGAGGAAATATATAAAGGTATGGGATTGACTGATCTAATACTTACTATTCACATAACTCTTTTCTTGTACAAAGAATGATTAATCTAGAATGACAGTTTTCTTCTGCTAGAATATAACTTTATTTGCAAGAGATTTGCATGTTTCATCCATTCCCCCTCTCCTTTGGGCAGTGGTGAGTTGGTTAGGCAATTTGCTGTTTTGAGGCTTCAGCTATAATCAAAAGCTAATTATCTTCAATTTGTCATTGGGGTCTTTTAAGTGTTTGGCCTTTGATCACTTCAAACTATGCACACTGCTTATTTCCTACTATCACAAACTAAGTAAATTCATTGAATTATGATCCATAAGAATTAAGTTTAAAAATATTCGCGAAGCACTCTCGGTTTAGACTTCTCTGTTTTTCAGAATACACGTGTCACATGGGTCTTTTGTTCTCTGCATGAGGTATTCTTCACACTGTCTAAAAGAATCAAGCTTAAGCATAATTTGACTTTTCAGGTTCTTCTTCATTTCTGGGGTACAGGCGGAGGTGCACTACCAGTTGTCTCTTTTTTGTTTCTAAGGGATCTGTGTATACAGCTTGGCTCTGATTGCATTGATGAGTGCATTAGAGGGATGTATAAAGCTTATTTATTGAACTGCCAATTCATGAATGCGTCAAAGCTGCAGCATATTCAATTTCTTGGTAATTGTTTCGTTGAACTCCTTAGGGTGGATCTTCCCAATGCGTACCAGCATGCCTTTGTTTTCATTCGGCAGTTGGCAATGATTTTACGGGATGCGCATAGTAGTACTAAGACCAAGGTTTGTTATTTTGTTTCTGATAACTTGTCTTCTTTCTGACTATTTGTTACCAACCATTGATATAAGCTTATTCTATAAATCTTTTAGGAGTAAAACTTAAAAAGGTATCTTGTGTAGCACTTTTTTTTTTAAATAACTTTAGATTAAGAATACTTGGCTTAATAGTTCCAACATACATGTTAGCTTAATTCATATTTTCACGTTTGAAAAGATGTTCAAAGAGTATCAAGTGGCTTCAGCATTTTACATTACTGGTAGCATCTTATCCTACTGAAAGTTATCCTTGCCTTTTAGTGGCCGCTAATTATTGTTATCCCTTTGTCTAATCTTTCCTAGAAATCGTCTAAAAAGGCTAACCAATCATCCAAGGAAGCACACAATACCAAGGGCAAGGTACTTTGACTCTTAACTTGTCACCTTTTTATTTGTTTTGGATTATGGTTACCAAAATGTGATCTTTTTAACTTTCCCTCTTTTAGTCAACTAAGTTCTGGTAGAATATTCTGCTTTGAAGAGTTGAGAAAATGCATTTTAGCCTTCATTTGTAATTTTCAAGAGACAAAGTAGCTTAGAGTGTCAAGTTGATCATGAAATTACAGTCTGTTATGTTGCTTCAGTATTATGCACATGTTGTATATCTTTTCGTAGTTATATTTGCCTTTTAGGGGATCCAATCACAGTTTCTTTGTTTTCAATCCTTCTCAGGAATCATTTCTGAAGGTTTACCAGTGGAAGTATATACACTGTCTTGAGCTTTGGACTGCAGCTATCTGTGCATACAGTTCAGAACCTGAGTTTAGGCCCCTGGCTTATCCGCTGACGCAAATAATTTCTGGAGCAGCTCGTTTGGTTCCAACTGCTCGCTATTTTCCCCTTAGATTGCGATGCATCAAAATGCTCAACAGAATTGCTGCATCCACCAATTCTTTTGTTCCTGTTTCCCCACTCCTCTTAGACATGTTGGAAATAAAAGAATTGCGTAGGCCTCCAACAGGGGGAGTTGGAAAAGCCATAGATTTCCGTACTGTTTTAAGGGTACTTCTAGAATGCCTCTCTACTTACTTTAGTTTAATAGTGTACTGCTTTACAAGAACTTGTCTAGCTGTCTGAATCTATATTTGATGTATCAGGTTAGCAAGCTTACTTTGAAAACGAGAGCATTCCAGGAAGCATGTGTGTTTTCTGTGGTTGAGGAACTTGCTGAGCATCTTGCTCAATGGAGCTATTCAGTTGGTTTCTTTGAGCTCTCTTCTGTCCCTGTTGTTAGGTTACGCAACTTCTGCAAGTCCACCAATGTTGATAGATTCCGTCGCGAAATAAAGCAAATTATTCGCGAGGTATGTTTGTTGGGTACTTGATTCTATTTGCTGATATGAGTGGATTATTTTCTCAAGTCACATGTCTGCACTAATAACTTTGCATAGTTTTCTGAGTTCAAAAGATCTTCTGCAGTATCGATTCTGGGATATCTAACTTTGCATAGTTGCATTTAGATTCTATTATGGGCTATTTGTTAGCTGGCACCAATTGTTTCTTCTGAAATGAAGCCTTTGTTATAAGTTCCTGAAGTTGACTTGGTAAATCTACAGATTGAAGCCAATTCGGAGTACACAAATAAGAAGCGCATGACAGTTTCATTTCTGCCTAATGACCCAGCGGCAGCATCTTTTCTTGAGGTTTGAACATCTTGATGTTTATCTTTCTCATTACCAGTAAAATTTCATTCAATCACCTTTCATTTTTCAACCAACCTATACCTGGTATCTTCTCTTGTTAGTAATGAACACATTGAAAGCTTTGTCCACTTATCAAAGCATCCTTCTGACGAACACGAATAGGTTGGGGTGTTATAGAGATTTGTGTGTCTAGGATTAATCCACGGGATCATTTTTTCATGATTTGGCTCCCTTGAAACAATTCTGACCTTCATGTTTATCCTTAGGATGATAAGAATGCAGGGGTGAGTCCTCTATCAAAATATGTTGCTAGTCTCCGACAGAGAGCACAACAGAGAAATGATTCATTAAAGGAATCCAGGTTTCACAACACTCTATTTTTCTTAAGATTTTTATCTGGAGACATCTTTCTGTTAATCATAAAGTAATGAACTTGTCTATCTGCAGTATACTCGTTGGCCAAGATTCATCTGCCTTCGGGAGTAAGATAACTGAAAGCGATGAAGATGATGATGTTGAAGATAGCAAAGGAGATGCTGTCTTCAGTTCTTCTTGGCTACCAGCAGGCACTCCTAAGTACGTTCACATTCTTCTTCACCACTTACCTATTCCCACCACCTATAACTCTCTCCTCGAGAGGAAAAGAACCCTTGAGACCTGACAGGAAGGGATCAACAAGCTATCTTTATTTTGTTGGTGTATATGAATGTATTTGTCTGGTATAATGTTTTGCAGGGATGAGGAGTCTACAGAGGAGAAACAACAGAAAAAGAAGAGAAGGAAGGATCAGCAAGATGAAACTGCGTTTGACGAAGACATTGTAGAGGATTTTATTCTCAGTTCTGATGATGAGGAGGGTTCCTTGAGTGACGCCCCCTCTGATGAAGAAGCCAGCATAAAACAAAAGCCATCTAAAGCGCCTTCAAAGAAGAAAGGGAAAACTCATCGGAGGAAGAACAAGAAAAGGAAGCAATCCAATCAAGCAGCATCTTCTGTCTGATGATTCTTGTACAAGGAACAAGAACAGTGTAGCATAAGCCAGTTTGTCCAGTGTAAGCTCTAAGCAAAATATATTATACTGTACTAGTTAGCTATCAATTTTGTTTTCCTTTATCCTAAAAAAATTTTCGTGCCATGTAGGGCAGACTACGTATAACAATTCATACATAACTAATCGCAACTAGTTGGGAATGGAGATGTAATTCATTGATCGATCTATTTCTTTTTGGCACTTATAGAGGTCGTTCTTTTGATGTACCCCTTTGATCACAACTCGAGTTATGTTCACTCTCAATGTTGGAGTGTGTACTTGCTACACGAGATTTAGTTTGAGTGTCTGTTTATGTATAATGCCTTTTGTTTAGCTTACAACTTGAGTTACGTTACAAGTTACCATTTATCAACAGAAAATTTTAAATTTCAGAATAAGAAACCTTCGAAAAACTTGTTTTGTTCACAAATTCATTTGTTTTTGTGAAATGCAAAAGTAATTAATAAAGTTTTTTTTTTCAATACATATATAACAATACTATACCTAGTGGAAGTTTATAAGAAGGGTTTTAGAATGGTAGAAATTATGTAGAATTTAACATTAACATCCAATAATTGCATGTAGTTGATTTTGTTCTCACTCTTAAAAATTATGAGATGAACAAGTTTTACTTTTTCTTTTTTCATACTTTTCACTTATTTCAAGAGAAAAACCAACTAATCAACCAGAAGCTAATTTTCATTTATAACTTTGAAATTAACTTTCTTATAGCAAATGAGGTTATTATATTCCACGTGGCAAAAAAATGACTTAGAATCAAATCAAAACGAGGGATCCTAACAATTTTAGCTTGTATAATAAACTAATTATATATCGATTATCCATCGTAAACTTTGGTTAAAATTTACAAAAAAAAGTTAGAAAATTAGATTTGTAAGATGGTTGTGTACTGTAAATATGTCGAATACTCTATGATATGCTAATAAAATCATCGGTAAAATTGACAACATAACGATATTCTTGTTGTTTTAATGATTAGGGTTTTCTACTTTGGTATTTTCAAAAGGAAGTAAAAAAAGATACCTAACTAAACTATATATAAGCACAAATCAATGTAAAACTCATATTAATAAGTCAACCAACAATAGTAGAGTACAAACTTTCTTCTTACTAAAGACTTGGTAATATAAAAACACTAGATAATTAAACACTAAAAATACAATTAATTAAGGTCCAAATGAAACACTATTCATAGTACTAGTACTACTGATACCCCACTTGTAAACAGTTTAACTATCAGTTGAATGACTGAAAGGGCAATGTCAACTGATCAAGAAGTGCACCAATAGGTGCAGCAAGTCTAGGGTCATAACCAAATCCATGCAACTCTCCCCCTCCAACTCCAAATTCTCCACAATAATTATTACTACTACCAACACCACCATAGTCTAAATTATTTCCCAAAAATGGACAAGGAGGTATCCAAATCCATCTCTTCTTACAGAAATCAAACAACAATGCCTTATCTGAATTATTCTTAATCATTATCACCACATATTCACCATGTCCAACACAACTAAACCCTTGTCCATTCTCCACTTCAGCAAACTGCACATACAATTGTTGTGGCATTCTTTCTATTTCCAACCACATTGTACCACAATCTTGCAATGCCCAAAGCCTCAAACTTCTTGGCACATTCAGTTTACTCTTTTCAACTGCTGCAACTAAAACAACCTTACCATTCCCTTCAACAAGGCTCGGTGAACGTAGGAATCGTCGCATCGGGGCTTGAATCTTGCACCAGTTATTAGTCCCTATATCATAAGAAAGCACACTAAAAGGACTAAAATTCATGCAATAAAATCTCCCCTGTACATGCACCATTTTGCCTGATTCAAAACTGCATAATCTTGGAAGTGTAGAAGTTGTACCCCATATTGAGTAAAATCCATTACCATCAATATGAAATGACTCTGTAGTTAAGTTTTTAACAGCATAAGGTGATATCAAGTCATCTCCAGCTACAGCTATATCAATAGATGTGTTGGTTATAGTTAAACCAATAGAAGGAAAAAGCCTAGGCCTTAAAGTTGGAGGCAGGGGAATTATGGATCCTACAAGTGGATTACATAAAAGAATGTTTTTTGATCCAGATTCATCAGAAACAAAGCAAATTAATCCACCAGAAGATGAAACAGGAGAAAACCCTTGTGGGATTAAAGCAAAAGAAAGCCTATACCAACAAAGATTATCAGGATCAAACAAGTAACCTTCAACAGAACAAACTCCTGAGTTACTACTATTCATCACGTTCTTGTAAATGTTGTTTCTTGGTACTTTTTGTTTAAAGAAAATGAACCAGTTCCTCTTAGGTGAAACTTGCAAGTACAATTCAAGAAAATGTGTAGAGTAAATAAGTCCATAGAATCTCTTACACACAACTCTAGCTCTAAAGAAAGCAGGTGGTGGTAGAAAAGCAATGATTCTATCAATAAGCCTATGTGGAAGTCTACTCCAAATTCTACTATCCATCCAAGTGTTGATGATCATTCCATTAACTGATGATGAATTTGGAGTTCCAAGAAAATTGGTTGTTGGTGTTGGGATAGGAAAAGCATAGGGAAAGTGAAAGCTAATAGGGGGATGATGAAAAGCTTCCATTTTTAGAGTATAATTGGAGATAATACTAAAAGGGATTTTGAGTTTGAAGCTAGGAGAGTTGTAAAAAGGAAAGTTAAGGTTATTTTTACTCTTTTATGTTTCTCAAATTCAGTGGACATGTGAGTTAAGGAGGTGGAGTTTTTCACTAATGAGGAAAGAGATATGAATGTTTGGCAGAAAACTAGAAGGGAAAGTCTCTTTTTTGGCTTCTCTGTTTGTCTTTTGGATTCTTGGTTTGTTTTAGGAGTTTATATAGGAATTTTGGCAGCATTTGTTTCTTCATATATTTTTTGGTTGGTGGAGTGATGGATACATGTATCATTTCAGTGTTTTCTTGTCAAGGCCGAGGAAGGAAGGACAATCTACAGACTGTAGTTCAACAGACAACACACACACAAATAAAGAGACAAGTTATTATGATTGATTAACTATGGAGTTCTAGGTTTGCTTTTAGTGAGTAGAGTGTATAAGAATACGATTTATTAGTAAGGTTAGCTATTTTCTTTATTCATTTCACTCGTTATGGTTTCATTTGACATGCCTATTGAGAAAAAAATTATGTTTAATACTCATCCGCTATTGACCTTTGTATATTTCTTTAGAAACTATATTAAAAAATGTAATTTTCTTATATCACCTCTTGAATATAATAAATACTTTGTGTTGATATAATGGGAAAATGACTAAAATAGTAAATGATAAGGGTAAAATTAAGTAGTAAGTGTAAAATTATCTATTGATTTCATAAAGTGGATAAATATTGTTATAGTTGTTTAGAGGGAGTATTAGGGTTTGGAAAATGATTTGGAGAATAAGTATTTAACGTTAAAGATAAAACATAAAAAAAAATAATTATTTTTTATTAATATGTCAAAAGTAATAACTAAAAATATTTTAAAAATAAATAACATGTCAAAAGAAACGAGGAATTATTTCTTATCCTCCGTTTGGTTTGGTATATTAAGGGTAGTTATCCCATGTATTAATAGCCCATATATGGATATTGGATAATATCATGGTTTGTTATGCATTTATTTATACACCCTGCTAAATAAAAGATTTAAGTAATACCAGGACTAATATAAGTGTTAGATTTTCCAATATATTCTATCAAATGACGCTAAAAGAATGTCAAAAACTAAATCCAAAAGGTTAATTTTTTGAAAAATATCGATTAAAAATCAACCTTAAATTGAAGTTTGATGAAATCATGATCAGTTAAAACTTACCATAATTAATTTTTTTTTTTTTAAATTTACCAACTTTCAAAAGTTAGTATTTTCAAATAATTTTGGGAGGCTGCATAGAGGAAAACTGTTTCTATTTATTTGTGAATTTATCTTCCTTATTAAGGAATTTTATTTTCTTCTCTAGACGAGTAAAAAGTAAAGGTAAAATATTTATTTTTTATACAATGAACAAATAAAAGCGAACAAAACGAAAGATTAGGTATGACTCACGACGAAGATATTAAATATTTTGAGGTAGATACCAATAAAAGAAGAAAAGCTAAACTACAAGAAGAGCTGCTACTTAAGTTATAGTCTTTGACCGTGACCTTTGCTAAATAAGTACTTAATTTATTTATTTTTACTTGTGCTAAGTTTGAACTTTACTTGGTATTTTTTCTTAACAAATGACAATTGCTACGAGTGTTTTTTACGATATCAATATTAATTGATTTTTAATCTGAAGAAGGCGATTTACATATAGAATAAAATAAATACACATAAAATATAAAAATTTAACGAAGAAAGTTCTCCATACTATAAAACAAAACACAACAAAATATATTTTTATTATAATGGGCAAGTAAAATTTAACGAAGAAAGTTCTCCATGCTATAAAATAAAATATACAAAAAGCTTTACAAGATTATCACTTTGGAGTAGAGAAAACAAAATTTAAAGAATTATTATTATTATTATCCTTAATACATGAATTGTTTCCACCAATCTTAGAAAAGAAATGCTAATTTCCTATTAATAATAAGAAAATGTATTAATTTTATTTATTTCATTAATCAACATCGTCAAAATAGAAGAAAAGAAAAGGCTGAGTGCAAAAGACTATAGTCAAGATTGAAAGTTGGCAGCAACTATTTTTTTGTGTTGTTACTTAACATTTTTACCCGATTTGTCTAAAATTTCAAGTGTCACCTGGTCTTTTCTACTTGTTTAAACATCACAATAATTAACATCACACAAATAATAAAGCATATTTTTAATCCTATTAATTATAGTTCTAACAAGTGGTATGTATAGCTAGTCGTATCAGTAACAAATTGTTCGATCTAGGGTTTTATTTCACATCCCAATGTCAAGTTTTCATTTTCGATCCAATAGTATACTCTTTCCGTTTGATTCATATGAATTAGTTTGATTTTATATGAATTTAAAAAAAGAAAAAATATTTATAACTATCTTTCAATTTAATAACCAGATTGTGTGAAAATAATTTATACTCTCCATTCATTTTTACTTGCCAAGTATGTTAAATATATTTTATTTCTATTAATTTTAAAAAAATAAGAGACAACTAATTATCATTTTATGTCTTTATTCTTTGTTATTAACTACTATTCATTTATCAACATTTTCATGATGTCTAATTGTTAAGGTGATATGTATTGAGTCGAATATTAACGAGTAAAGACTGACTTAGGATTGGATCATTGGAACTAGTATTATTAGAAAAGTAATAGGAAATATGATTGAAGAAGAAGATGACTATAAGGCGTATAAAATTATTTTTTTTAAAGAGATATGTTGAAAAAAATACAAAAAAGAACACCTCCGGGCTATAATAAACCCTTTTGTTTATACATATAGATTTTTCTTAGGCTATTTACAAGAGTTTTTATATTTACTAAACTTAAGAGATAACTTCATAAGAGTCATATTCTTTCATGATCAAATGACTTTTCATAAAAATCATGTTATTTCATGAATAAACGAGATTGTATAACAATCATGCTCTTTCATGAGCAGATATATCTGTTCAATTTAAATCTCTATATATTATAAAATACTTCCTTCATTTCTTTTTACTTGTCCAATTTTCTTTTAATAGTTGTCCATAATTACTTGTCTATTTTGACAAATTAAGAAAGGACAATTTTTTTTTATCTATTATACCTCAATTAAATGACTAATTACTTTGAAAAATCTAGGACTTTTTATCCACTTCATAATTAATAGGGATAAAATTATAAACTGACTATGTTATTAATTATTTTCTTAATAAGTGTGTCAATTCAAAAGTGGACAATTAAAAAGGGACGGAGGGAGTATCCAACAAGTATTATCAATGTATAAAAAACTATGTTTATCTTTTCTTGTTAGAGACCTAATTTTAGTCCAATCCAGTCTAATTGTACCAAAAGCAATGAAATGTATGAGTAGTGAGATCTTTGATGGATTTTGAAAAAGATAAAGGACCATTAACTTTCCCTTTTGAATGAGTAATAATATTCTCTTTTTTTCAACTGTCTTGGCTTTTCTTTGGTTATGTTAAGTGGGGTTTGCAAAATCTAAGTCAGTCATACATTGTCTTGTTTCTATCAATCTACTTATTATGATTACCCTACAAGACACAGTTTTATCAAGAACCCAAAAATGGAAAAAGTAGTACTCATCACATTTGGAAATTGTGTTCCCATTGAAGAAACCTCCTTTTTAAGGATAAAGCTTTTCTCACCACATTTGGAAATTGTGCATTCCATCAAGAAACCTATGTTTCCAACTTCTACTTTTCGTTCACTTTTATTTGTCCAATATTTTAAAAGTATTACTTTCTCCGTTTCAAAAAGAATGACATAGTTTGACTTGGAACGGAGATTTTTTAATCTTGTGGTTCTATGTCAAATGTACCAAAATGTCCTTTAATCTTGTGGTCTTAAACATGTTACGTGGAAAGTTAAAATTAAAGTATTGTCAAAAAAAAAAGAAAAGGGTCACTCTTTTTTGAGACATACTAAAAAGGAAATAGGATCATTCTTTTTTAAACGGAGGGAATATTACTTTTAACATATTAATAAAATACATATATTTGCCTTTGCATGTTTTACCTCAGCATCAATGACTTGTTTTTTTAATTCAAATTCTAATGCTAAACATGTAAAATTTAAAATCGACAAATAAAAGTAAACGAAGAGATTCAGTACTTAGAAATAATCATGACACCTACATGTGTATCTTTGTTTCTATAGTTTGTGTTTTTAGGGGTAATCATGATTAGTGAAGACAGTCTTTTAACTATAATATTATCCTGACCCAACAAGATCTTTCTTTTTTGCCCATCATTCTGTTTTGAATATTTCGTAAAACTGATTTCAGTGAGTTCTTGAGTTTAAAGAAAATTAATAGGAAATGTTTTGCTTTATTTTAAAAATCAAACTTATACTTCTACTATCATTTATCTACGTTGGACATGCATTTTTTCGTCTTTTTACGACGTTTCAAGTAGTTTCTTGTTAAGAAATAAGTCTAATTGAACATGTATTTAGGTTTAATATTCCTTCCGTTTCTACTTATATGTCCTTATTAAAAAGAGATGTTTCTTAGTAATACTTTTCCAATTTGCATTGCAATTTAATTAATCATAATAAATTAAATTTATGTTCATTAGTTATAAATTTGACATAAAAAATCACTAAATAACGATACAATGATAATTTTAAAACGTAAAATTTAAAATAGTAACATATAAATAGAAAACGGAGAAAAAAAAAACCATTGGCTAGTTACATCAGAAGTTTGACCTTGTTCCTGATTTAGTGCTAGATTGATTGAAAAAAGCTACTGTTTCAAAGTTTTGACTTTTTAAATTTGCCTCCAATTGTCTCTTGGTTAAAATAATGGAATCCCTCATGTTTACTCTTAGATTCATGGGAGTCACTAGGGTTTTATAAGGTTTTGCTTAAATTACTTCAGTTGCAACTGCCCAATCAATCTTACCACCTTTGATACTTTTTTTAACGTATCAATAAATTTTATTTAGACATTTTTAACTATATCCTATTTTGATTAAGTATTCGAACACACGAATGAAGCGTTATAAATAGATAATACTTTTGACTATTATGGATTTTCTCAAGTGCATATTACATAAATAATTTAATCACTTATGTGTTACCGTCTTTTATTAGACACATTAGCCTAAATAAGTTATATATAAAATATCATGCTTATCTACATATAATTAAAACGAAGTGACAAATTTTAAGTGGTTAATTTATCTTAGTGTTGGACTCTTAAGAATACACACAAAAAACTTTTCCAAAAATTGAGTTTGAAATATTTAGTACGAACACTTTATCATTTATTCAAATATTCCGTTAGAATAATTCATAATTCGATCCTCTAAATGAAATTTATCGATGACTGTCAATGTATTACTATCACTAGATCGACCATGTTATTAATTTCTTATAGTTTTAATTTGACTACTTAATAACACGATTATTTGATGACTAAGTTACATTTGCTTCTCAAAGCTCAAATTGCCTGTTGTCTCTAATTTATTGAAGTTACAATATTAGTTATGATTCACACGAATCAATTAAACTTTTACTTAAATATAGTGGACCAAATTGAACCAAAAAGTCTACATTAGGTACCATATAAATAGGTCTTGGATTATTATTTTTTCCAGTATAGCTTCTTTGATTTCTCGATAAAGGTTAATATAATGAATAGTGGTTTGAGAAAATAGTACCATGCATTTTTCGTCTTTTTTCCTAAGGAGGTGTACCACTTTTGAATTTTCATCTTTATTTTATCTATCATAGTTCAATTTTGATTTTAGTTCATAATTCATTAATGTACTTCGTACTTGATTGCTGCCAAATGAGTTAAACTAGTTGTCGTTGCAAATCAATTGAAATTGGAATAAGAAATTCAGCTTCCACTGCACTTTTTGAGTCAGTGGGATAATAATAATTATTTTATTATATATTTGATTTTATATCACTATTCATATTGAAATAATCAAAATTAGTTATTTCATATGAGATAAAGTAATATTATACGAAGTCTCAAAAACATACTCCCCCTATATTTTATGCTTTGAAATGAAGTTAAACATAAACTTAGTTAAAGTCTCTCATAAAAAATTTTCGAAACCATTTATCAATTAGATCATAATAAGTGCTTAGTGCATCCGATTACCTTTTAAAGTGGCCGTGTCCGGGTGGTAATTAATTCAATTAGCACAAATCAAAATAAGGAAAATACTGAATTAAGAACAGAAGCACATAGGTTAGATGGGAAAATGTGGCAATGGAACAATCAAAAAGTACATTGTTTAGATGAGGAAATGGAGCAACTGAAGGTTCAAATATATCAATGCAAATGAACCAACATTACAAACAATTGATCCCAACATGAATACAAACAATGTCTAGAATTTTGACCTTAAATCTATGGAAAAGAATATGAGTGTATTCACATGTAAAGGGAAATCAAGCTTCTCTTCCATATTTTGTATCATAACAATATAATTTTGGATTAATGCTTTGGTAAATTATTGTGTCAACTGAGAACTGCTTTGGTAAGGGACAAAAACTGGAGCACATCTATATATACACACATGCAAAACAAGGATATTGTCTTTCATCTTCATGATTTCACTCTAACCATAAGCATTAGATGGACATTTCTCTTGAATATCGTTCTCAACTCTTCATTTGCCTCGATACCTATTCTCCTGCATGAAAACGACAGATACATAACGTTATAATAAAGCAACTTTGCCCAAGCTGAGATAATTATGTCAAACGACAATTTGCTTAAACAAATACTGAATCCTAAATTATAAATGTTTTTTCTCTGTAACATTTCGTAGAGTCATAGTTTTGAAGACAAGGAATTAGAAAACAGAACTATAGATCTGAACATCTGTGTTCAATGTTCATAAATCAGTAAATTACATAGAGAAAGAAAAGATTTTATCTAGGGCGATGGTTCAAGTGACATCAGCTAAGTCCAGTCCTTCTGTATAGAATCATGCATTACGCTTAATCCCAATTTCAGAGTTTCATGGTTCAGGTATTAAGCAGAGAAGTCATTGACAGATACTTGAAGTTCTTCTAGTATTAATGAGAGAGATGAGTAAGGCTCAACGGGAAGATACTTACCCTATTTTGGAACCATTCTTTCCTACGAGAATCTTGCGTTGGCTTATCTTGTGTGTGATCAAATGGTGTTCAATTCTCAGGGAACCATCACGTAACTCCTTCCAGTCCATCAGGCGATGGTCAATGCCATATGGGATTTCCTAAATAAACAAATTATCAGGTCATTGTCATGCTTAGTAAGCTGGTCGCCTGCTGGTTAAAGAAAGCACATCCTCAAAGTGCACAAACAAGACAACGGGTACCTGATGTATGTAATGTAGCAACTTTTCCCTGACTACCTCCATTGAAATATTCTTCATAACTTCTTCACTCATGACAAATGGATCTTCATCCCACGGTCTTTTCACTGACTAAGCATAACAAACAACATGGTATACGAGTTAAGCACTTAAGTTAGTGGATAGATTACAAGAGAGGTTGAGTGCACTAACAAAGAGATCAAAGCAAGAAATAAAATAACTAAAAGAACCTTTTAACTTCACACAAGTATAATATGATATATGCAAGACAACAAAGCAACCCATCCCTATGCACTCTCTTTAAAAAGTAGTGCCTGCAGTTAATAACTAAAAGAAGTGCCAGCAAGAAATAATATAACGTGAAAGAACCTTTTAACTACACTCTAACACTTACAGTTTTTTGCTCAAACTACACTCCCCATTACTTGGAGGAATAAGGCAGAAGCAACTTTAAGGAGCAAAAAATTCCAAAGGTAGACAGAATCACTGAGTTAGCAGTTGCCCCCCCCCCCCCAAAAAAAGAAGAGCAGGTGGTATGTGTATCAATTATAGGTGCAACTTAAACATAACATGTAGAAGGGTAAAAATACCACACTCAAACACAGAGCCTCAGACATGAACATACCTGCTCCATCAAGTATTTAGTTAGATCTTTCACTCCAGCGCCCTTTAGTCCGGATACCGTAAAGCACCTATAAAGGATAAATCAACAAAGCAAACACCATAATGAGCATTCGTACCAAATAACATACCATAACAGGAAAAAGTAAAAGATTACCTTTCATATCCAGGAAGGTCTTTGAATTCCTCAACAACTTTCAACAAGTCTTTCTTTTTCTCGATTAGGTCAACTTTATTGATGCACAGTAAGCGTTTCTGATTTGGATTAGCCTCAGAGCCCATTCTCTCAATCAACCTCACCACTCGAGAATCAGGCCTATATATCAAAAAATTAGACAGAAGAAATAATGCCAGCAAAATTCAGATGAATCTACTTAGTTGCTATAAGATGCAGTTATATGTGCATCCTCCAGTCCTCTCTACAATACTTTTTTCTCGATAAGTTTACTTCATTTTAAACATGGAAACCGATACCTATCTTCACTGAACAGAGCTACTTAAGGTGATGCCGGGGGGAGAATAAATTCCAAAGCCTCTCATTTGGCTCAAAGGACACAGAACTTAACTGTTCACACCAAAAACTCAATATTTGGAGCTTTGCTAGCATATATACATATACGAAGTTCGGAAATCATAACCCTAGATTGGAATTTGCAAATTAAAAAAAAAGTTTCTAATATAAAAGAAAAGGAAGGATTAGATAGACATAAATAGCATCCCACCTTGAGAAACTAGTGACAGACATTTGGAGATAGCACATCACATGACTACAAAGAAGAAAGGAAACCTACTCTAGCTGCTACATATTCTACATTCTACAAGTAAATAATCATCTCAGGAAGTCCTCACAAATGACAAACCAATCTCAACAATGATCTTGGAAGGTCCTCACATTTCTATTCCAAGTGGAAGCCTACTCTATCAAAGCGAGAAAATTTTTATCAAGGCTTAACACACAATCTGAATCATGTTTTTGTGTAGGGAAAGAAGCTTACCCTTGAACAAAAACCAAAAACCGTTGGTAAAAATTGGCCCAGAAGTCGAATTTGACAGGAAATTAATTGGACCATGAGATTACTTCACATATTATCTTGATACTGAAGATGAATCTTCAAAAAAATAAACCCCAACCGGCATATAAGAGCTTTATCCAAGTCAAATTTCAGTTCAAGGTTGATCAGTTGACTGTCAAAAAGCTCAAAGGGACAAAATTCACTTAGAAATGGTCCACTAACCGCCAAAAAGCCTATAATGACAAGATTGTGATGGAGTAAGTAGTTTTCTTTCCTCGACGTGCAAAACACAGGTGTTACATCATTGATATATTTCAAGCTGAACTTCTCTTCTGGACCTATAATCTTACCTCTATAAAGCATTTATACAGCCTTCTACACTGAGTTTGTTGTGGTTGCAATAAATATCTTATTTACAGAGCAAGAAAATTGGACAGGCCAAAGCCCATCTATTTGAGTAAGTCATAGAGGATGTGTATCATCATTCAGAAATTCTATTCCCTCCACCTATATTATGTGCAAATTTTGAGCTATGCACATTTAAGATGTTAATATTTTCTCAATTATTTTTGAAAAATTGGAGGTAGGGGAAGGGGAAATAGGGGAGGGGATCTCAATGTGGGGAATCGAACCCTCACCAACAAGGTGGGAGTAACCAACCAACTAAGCTACTAAGATTCCCCTTTAAAATGTTAATATGATTTGCACCTTGTTAATGATGGTGAATGCAAAAGTATGCATAGGACTGTTTGATTTATGCTTAATAAAAACACTGATATAAAATTGACATTGACTAGTGTATGAATCAGAGAGGTATCTAGTCCAAAAATACAGGCAAATAAGTACATGCAGGCTTGGGGGTAAGGGTAGTACTGTGGAAACACTATCTACCTTCTTCTGTGAACTCGCCTAACTATGAAATAGACAAAACATATCCAGATTAAACAAGCAAAGCACATCTTACCATATGACATGGGCTAGTATACCAATTAGAGAGCTATCTAGTCCAAAAATATAGGAAGTAAGTGCATGCAGGCTTGGGGTAAGAGAACTACTATGGAAAACACTATCTACGTTCTTCTGTGAACTCGCCTAACGATGAAAATCTGAAAATTAGACAAACATATCCAGATTAAACAAGCAAAACACATCTTAGCCTATGATATTTTTTCTTCTATTATTAAATCATATATTACTAGTAATTACAGATAACAATGTTGCATACATAATATCATGAGATGAGCATATAGTTATTGCATAAATATGAACTTTTGGAGTTGAAGCAAGAAGAAAAACTAACTTGGTAAGATGCCTATGAGCATCAAATATGACAATGAGTACATCATATAGATCAATAGACCTCCATGCACTTTCAATACGTGCTTTTATGTCTTTGTAAGGAAATCCACTTTTCTTTAGCATAAGCCCGGGAGTGTCAAAGAAACACTGCAGAAAGAACTCATTAGACATATAGAACTTTTGCTCTCCATATATTTTAGACCCAAAAAGTATACTTCAACCTGCAAGATAAGCTCATAAGATTTGGCATTTTTGCTAGTAGTCATATATTTGCTTATTTTCTCTTTTGTGAAAATTTTCCCTTAAAATAAAAAAAAGTTCTTCAAAAAGGAAAAAAAAAAATCAGTTGATAAGATGCTGCAGGTAAGAGTACATACCCCCTTTTCAAAAAGAACGATGGCTGACATCAAGCTTGGGTAATCTTACTCTAAGTCCAAGAAAACTAATTTTTGACCATTTAGTGGGTCAGTTTTACGTATGGGTACCCTGTATACCAGTTAAGTTGCAAAACAATATTTTTGTCACATCAATGTAACGGCACTTTATCCAAAAGAATAGTAAAATCACAAAGCTGTTTTCTTCATTTTCTTTTTTTGACTGAACTATGTCTGAATTGCTCAAAAAATAGAATTGACTGGATGGTCAAAATTCCCAGTGCCAAGTAATCTTTTTTACTTTTTTGTTTAATTGTAAAACATGAGTAGTCAAAGCCTTTACACGATGAATTTTTCATTTTCTGTCATTTGTATTTTTTGTTTGGCAGGCTCTAAGCTGAGGGTCTATCAGAAACAACTTCTCTATCTCTACAAGGGTTGTTCTGCTTACACTCTACCCTCCAACACCCCACTTGTGCGATTACAAGGAGTATGTTATTGGTTGTTGTTTTATCATGTTGTCTAATTTGAGCAGGATATTTAATGATTTTCTGAGCTATTCAAACATAGTTTAATCACTTTGATGTGAGAAAAGATAGTTTGGGACTTCACTATTGTAGTGGACAAAATCCAATTATTTTACATAACTCTTTACCAATACAGCGAGTAAAGTTCAGTGATCATACATGAAACTAAAGTCCATGAAAAATATATGTATTTATTGTATATTGGAGATTAGAATTCATTTTTGCAAATAGATGCAGCTCAAGCAACAAAAAGCTGATAAAATGAAATGGAGATCAACAATCAGGGAAAATGGAACTGAAACCTAGTAATTCAAAGTACACTCACAATTTGTGTTTTCCCTTTAGTCATCACACCTAAGACTTCATGAGTAGTGGTATTTGTCTTCCGTGATACAGCAGAAACTTTGGTCCCAACCTACAGAAAGGGAAAAAATCAGACAACAACCGCATAGTTAAAGACTAGTGCAGGAATTAGATGCCATAATAATATAATATCATTTTGTTTAGGGTAAAACAAGAGTTGTTACAGTTCATGAGGTATACTCTATAGACAATACAACAGCAGCAACTACATCTCAATCTCATACTAGCTGAGGTTGTCCATATGAATCCTCCAAAACCCTGGAGAGGAGGCACTAATTGTTCTTTTAAAAAAATTTATTTAGCCAGATATGAGCTAAACCACTTAAGCATATCATTGCTCTTTTGATCACTAACCACCACTATTGACAAATTAGTCATCATTATACTCATAGAATAGCAACAACAACAATAAAACATGAAAATTTATCCAGAGTAGTTGAACTGTGTACTTGAAAACTTAATGCTTGTTCAAAATTTTATACTTAGCAACAAAACAAAAAGTATTTTAACAGGCAAGCTTCATTCATTTTCTAGCTTTAGTTGGGTGTCTTTCTTCTTTGAATTACCTTGGTGGGATGAGAGCTCTAACTTTGCATCTTCATTTTCTATTCGATGGTTAAGTGGGTCCTAACTATTTGAAGGGAACTGGTCCACAAGCATTTCTAGAGGAGCAGTAGATTTAGCAATTTCTAGTCGTTATCAATCTGGCATGTAATCCATTTTAGCTAATACTGGCAACTAGTCATTAGTATACTTTTCTTTCTTATTTTTTGTGAAAAGAGGTCATTATAAACTCAAGTAACCAGCAATAACAATAAGCATAGAAATCTATCAAGAAGAGATCCACCAACCATGTAATTAGTCAATGAAGATTTCCCAGCATTAGGAGCTCCAATAATTCCCACACTCAATGACATTTGATCTTCTTCCTTCACCAACTCATCCTCTTTATCTTCGTCCCCTTCCTCATCAGGCCGGTCCAGTGCAGCTTCTAGAAGAGTCCTAGCCAATAAAGCAGCTCTTCTTCTCTTCTCCTCTTCTTTAATCAAGATTCTTGAACTCTTAATCTCGGAAGGGTCTTCACCAAAGACTTTAGTTTTCACTCTTTCCCTATATTTCTCGTCCCAAGTGGAGCTTACACTTCTTTCTGAATTAACATCATTGTTTAATCCCACACCCACATCGTATTGCGAACTGTCGAAGACTGAGGAAGACGTGTCCTCTTCTTCAGAGGAAGAAACACCAGTGCTTGTGGGGTGGTCTTCTTGAGGTTGGGCTGAGTAAAATCGAAGGAAAATGGTTGAATTGAAATGGGTTTTGCTTGGATTTGAAGATAGTGATGAGTTCAATGTCCTCAAAACTCTTAAAGCTTTCATATCAAGATTTCACAAATCTTTCAACTCTGAGCTTATGCAAAATCCAAATGCAAGAAAAACATGCAGATTTTAAGAACCCAGAATCAGCTTTTGCACTTGCTTTATACTGCTATTGAGAAGGAGATGCTGTAAGAACTGTAAAATGGACAAAGGGGTTTTGAGGGTTTTAGTGATGAAAGAGAAGGGATAAATGAGGATTTGTTTGTCATTTTGAAGTTGTTTGAATTTGGGCTTATGTGCTTGGACTTGTAGATGGGCCAATGTTATATATGGTCTAATGTAAAAGCCCGATAGTGGATTATATTTGGTGGATTCACTTACATAAATATATATTTATAGTTGATCACTTTTAATTCGTTTATAATACAAGTTTAATTCACATCATAATAAAGAACAATTTATTATTCACATATAATACAAATCATTTATCACACATTTTAATACACTTATAATGCAATGTGTTAAATTTTTATCAAACAAACATAATATATAGAACATGTCTAAATTATAATTATTCAGAAAAGATTGAAAAGTTCGTCATCCCATAATGAAGTAAAGTCGGAAAATAGCAAGATAAGAAAATAAACAGGTCAAATTAACAATGAATGGCTAAACCTTGTAACTTCATCCTTCATTTACAACAAACACATACATACATTATCTACGTGGGCATGTACTTAAAATAAGACCTGATCTATTAAATTAACATTCTACAAATACAGGGAGGAAGCTACTTTTTTCTTCCCTTGTCCGAACTTGCAAATATTGTACATTTGGGCAGAGGGATATTTTCATTTCTCAACCATGTAAGAAACAATGAAAATGGTACACCCTGCACTTGCCCAAAAACATAAACAGGAGGCAAAACGATGCTCTAAGCATTCATTTTATGACATTTGCCTTCAACAATCGGTACGTGCATCTCCAGGACTTGGTTCTTCAATTATCACTGGTTCAAAATTTCCCCTTCCATCTTTAGCATCATCCATGCAAATATCATACAACATATACAACTTTCAAGGGGATTGAGAAACAAGCTCATGAAGTGCTGATCATGTCATTGATGTGCAGAATGTCGAGCCTTCGGTGGAACATATAAAGTATCACCGCAATCCATGGGTGTATGGCTGAGTGGATTCCATCTATCAAACACGATACGACCACCTCGCCCCATCCTTCCACGAAAGCTAAATGTGTGAGCAGGTAGGCCATTTGGTGTTGGAGAACCTGGAGGTATAATGCCTGCAGCTGACAATTTGGCTGGATCCAGAGGTTTCGTAAACAGCAGAGTTGGCTCATTTGGATCCTGTATAACCCAATTTATGCAGTCTCGTCTTCAGTTTAATATTAACAAATGGATTAAGTTCAAGTAGCTTTCAACTCACATGCAAAGTAATTCGAACACTACATTTGAAAACATGTGTGATAAAGTGAGACAGTATAGGAAAGCAACTTTAGAGAGTAGGAAAGCACCAATTTATAGAGCCATCCATGGGACACATTTCTTCGCTTGAACTCTCGCTTCATGATTCTAGGAGAAGCAGTCACCAGCTTCGGGTCCGGGAAGGTAATGTTTTGTGCTATATGCCGACGACTAGTAGAAGGATCATCAGAGTCGACAAATTCGTCCTCACTTGAACCAACCTTACTTGGGAAGGAAGGAAATTCAGGCAGAGTAAAGGCATCCACAAAAAGCTCAGTTTCATTCTGGAATCCAAGAAAAGTAGATTAATTAATTCATGTAACATTCAAAATGAATAACCCGAAAACACAGCCCTGACCCTGAGGAGAATAACCAGTTACATTTGGTACTTGAAAAGGCCTAATGATATTGTAATATGACTAAGCAGGACATTTTTGACAAGGAAAATCTGCACCCACATTTAAGTTATCTATTGCAATAAAGAGCTATTCCCTCTCCAACCTACTAGTTTTTCCATTTATTTTTTTAAAGAAAAAAACTACTATCACTCTATTCCGTAAACCAACTTTTAGTCGGCAGCTGAATTTCTTTTCAGCACAGCAATTAGAAATTGCTCCGGAGCTGCATTTAAGATTCTAGTAAAACCTCAATTTGTCAATCTTAAATGCAATCACAATAAAACAGAAAGTAGATAATCTATTTCCCAGTCGAGACAGAATAAGAGAGAATATTATCTAATGATACTACTATTACTGCTGATAAGTATCATATAGTAAAAATGGTGAAAAAACGAAGAGGATAGACTAGATAGTAACCCTCCTCGCATACCTTGTGTTTCATTTGAAGTCTCTGGAGGCTAATCTCACTATCAATAACCTCTCGCTTCTTCTCCTCTCTCTGCACACAATAAGATCAGGGAAAATGACTGTCGACTGTGCAGATCATAAGGAATCAATTGGTATTGGGACTGAACCTTGCTCGTGAAGTCCAGTATCCCATTCATACCCACAATTTATCCAATGCACCAATATATATATTAGTAACTGTTAAGAAATACAAACCTTGATGAGAGCCTCAAGAATGATCTTTGCTTGGTCAAGGTTGCGCCTAACCTGGACAATGTGAAATGATACAAGTAAATTTCCTATGAGAAAAGGACCAAATCAGATGTAGCATCAACTCATTTATAGCCAGAGAAGCTTTACTAATGCAGTTTATCACGCTCGCCAAGTATAGAGGCTATGTCCCACAGAAAAATCATGTAGGGAACAGCTGTTAGATTCTAAGATCATTATTATTAGGTATTTAACTACCACACATCACTGTCACATCACCGTATTCCTACATACAAGAAGTTCATTAAGCAAACAAGAGAGACTGATACAACACAATCTTCAAATAAGAAATGATGTGACAACTTGCAGTTGGCAAGAAGGCAATATGTGATTGAATAGTCATCATCATCTTAAAATGGATGTCTAGATCCACTAAAGGGAAAAGAGAAATTGATGTGCAACATTTGCAATAATTTGGCATTGTTTCAGCAATTCATGCCGAACCTAATGCAAAGCTGTTATATCTGAATGAAAGGAAATGATGGATAGTATACACATCTGGTGGCAAAGAAGCTTATGCTTCTGGTGCAGCTGGACTGGGATGATGATAAGCAACTATGACATGAAAGGATCACCTTGACCAATACACAGGGAACTGTCAAGATAGACAATCATAGGTAGATGGGTATTTCATTTTAGAGGATAGATCAAGAAATAAGAGCAAAATTCGTCCTTGGATTCACCTGGCGAAGCTTTTCAAATGACTGTGCATTGTTTTCCCTCCTTTGCATCTGTTAAAGAAAAAAGGAAGCCACAGGTTCTCCGTTAACACAAACAAAATTCCACAAGAATTAAACTGTCAATTAGAAATTTTACACAACAAGATTAGGACAGTCATAGAATTGAATACCCTTCTTGTATGAAGTCTGTGGGCCTTCTCCCTTGGCCTAAATACATTATAAGGATTCGTGTCGTTAACTGGTGGAGGCGGCTTCAAAATGACAGCAATGACCAGTAGTCAGTAGATAATCAACAGCAGAAAATGCAGTCATATAAAACCAAAGAACATCAAATCTTCATCATGCTATAATAATGACACGATTTGCACATTTTTTCATTAGTATGGAGAAAACATAGTAATCATTGATCACCCAATGGTCTAGGTAGAATGTAAGAGTTATTGCTGAAAGTACCAGTCAAACATGACTGCAGATCCAAATCCAAAAGTGGTTCAGAAAACAGAATAAAGAAGCAGACAAGACAACTACAGAATAAGATTAAATCAACAACTATATAGTAGTAACTGAAAAAATGGAAATTGGGCCTAATGCAACCTAAAAAGCTAGCTCAAGAGATAAGGATTGCCCAAAGACTATATAAGGAGACAAATTGCCTCCTACCCATGAATGTAGGACAATTCAAAACCACCCACGCACCCAGGTCTGCCAACTGGAGAGTGGACAAGATAATATGGGGGCCCAACATCAGTGAAACAACAATTGGGCGGGCCTGGCTTGATACAATGTTGAAGTGTCTGACTATCTCATCTAAACCTTTTAAATGAGATAGTCACGCAGTTCAACATAGTTGCAGAGCCCGGATTCGAGTTTCACCACCATCCAATATCATAAAGAATTTCTATGTACTTGGCCCATGAAAAAAGAAAAAGGATCGTATGCGAGAGGGCATGTTGAAAAAATCAAATAACTATTAGTGTTAGAATAATAATTCAAATCACTCAGCTGAATTTACAAATTAGGGTTGTTGAACTGACCTGCAAACGCCGAAGAGAAGGCTTCTGCAACCGCTCCCGCTAATTTAAAAAAAACATAAGGTTGCATGAGGATTCATCTTTAAGGACCACACATGTATCGACTCTATTAATTCTGATAAGAAGCAACATCAAGGCTCTAGTAATCAAGCATTTGGAGCTTTCATATTGAATATTATACATAAAGAACAATCAATGTGATCCCGAATTTCCAATTAAAATCTGTAACATACAAGATGGAGGATAATTTTTCATTGTTTACTCCGCATAAACATTTGCTGATATGCAATGGGGACACATTCTCAAATTGATTTACGATTAATCTCATCATCTCTGGAAAAAAACAAATCTATACAAACCTATGGAACACACATGATGGGTTGCTCATAACCCATCCTCAAACTATTTTCCAATTTTAAAAAATACAAACTTATTCAGAATACAGGGCAAAAGAACGAGGTCTCAAGATGTAAATGAAAAGGTCAGATTCTTAATGACGACAAATCCAGCAACGTAGTCTTCGATCAAAATCAGCAATTCCACAACCTTCAACAAGTTCCATATCAGAAGTAACATCTGCTAACAAATGTCAAATTAAATAGTTACAGACATCCCACCCACTCTCCGAACTTTGCCCCATAAAAGGTTACAAAATAAGAAGAAAATACATTTATGCTTTAGCGCCTTTAGATGGAAGCGCTTATATTAAGAGATGACCTCAAAAACTTACAAGAAAGGTTATGAGTAAGAGAATAACAGGGAAACAGGCTTATTAAGTAGAATATAAGCTTTGTGAATATATCAGTAGTGTGAAAGCAAATTTTCAGATTTTGGTGGAGGCAAACAAACAAGAATCTCCCAACATAACTTGTTGAATGTCTCGACATGGAACCCCATTAACAGCGTGTTTGTCATATTTTTTCTTCTGATGAACATGTGTATTAACCAATTTTACAACCGAAAGTGGTGAGAAGTACATACCTTATCCTTCCAGTAATTATAAATAGACTGGAATACTCCATATTTAATGGATAAAGATTGCAAGGCCTGGATTTAAAACCATAAAAAGGGAAACAAATGATGAATAAGTAGGAAAACTGAACCTCACTACATTCAGAGAAGCAAAAAATCTCAGAAAGTAAAAAAATCAAAACAGCTAAGAATAGGAATATCCAAAAAGAAGAAAGATGTACAAAGATCATGTACAAGTTATGTTATTCAAACTGAAGAAACGAACACATCCAATGTCAGCAACAAACATAAAGAATCCATGTATCTTATAATAGCAGAACTTGAGCATTTTCAGAGAATAGAGGCTAGTTTTTCGTGAATAGAGGCTAGATAATGCAAAAGCGAAAAGGATTGCAAAGAGCAGGAAATGGCTCTAGTTTTCGTATAATGATGGAAGATTTTCTAGTTTTTAAGTAGCTTGCAACAGTCTTGCAATAATGAACATGAATTCTCCAGTAGGTCCACATATAAGTTACAACTACAGCATATGGAGTTCTTATTAGAGTAAACAATATCAAAAATTGCAAAGTGGATTCTCTAAATAACAATGCAACATGAAGGACAAAGTTAAACTTGCAAAATCAACAGACTAACATGAAGAGCTAGCTTTTACCTCAACAGCAGCATCAAAACTTAGAAGCACAGGAACTGGCGATCCAAGCGTATTTGCTATAACTCCTGCTCTTTCTCGGGCCTTGTGATCTAAAACTTCTAGTTTATACAAAATTGCCTCCAACCTGTATCAGGAGACAAAAGTGATTTTTTTGCCTATGATCAATAATCAAAATTCAAGTCTTCAATTAGGCATATTGTATTCCTTATAGAAAAAAGAGCACATCATATTGAGAGGAAAAGAACAGGATGAAATACATAGAGCATAGACAAATTACACTCAGCATCAGAAACCTGAAGCCAAATACAGATTGAAGATAAAATAATTAAAGGGACTAAAAGTAGCTCGAGGAAAATGGAGAAAGGAGTGCAAGAAAGTAGGAGAGTAACAAACATGACAGCTCTAAGAAGCAAAACTCAGGTCCAGTACTTAGCTTATGGTGTCGGAAGGATATACTAGAATAAAACTTAAGGGGTTGTCTGCTTTATTAATAAGGATAACAGTCCAGGGAAAAAAAAGGATCATCTTATCTCGCTTATGGTTGAACTTTTGATTCTGGGATTATACCGCAATTCTGGCATTATTTTTCTACCACATTCAATGTGGGATAACAATACCAGGACAAAACACCAAAATGATTTAGATGCCCTTCTCCAAAACTCTTCTCCTGTAGTCCTTTAGAAAAGTCAAGTTTAAAATCGGAAAAAAAGTATATCCCAATTTACCTAGTTTAAAACCAAACATATGTATTTTATTATACCCCAATATCCAATTTTAGTTAAAAGAAACAAACATCTACCAATAAAAGCATATCCACTAAATGATTCCATCATTATTCAATCCCCACATTATAATCCATGTCTAACTTGTTTACCAACCAAACGACCCCTAAGTTTGTATGCTTCTAGGATAAAAGGTAATGTCACAACTTTTGCAACTTCAGCATAAAGGAAATAGTGTCTTCCATGTGGAAACCAACATGTCACAAAAGGACTAACAGACAAAAAAACTGAAATCCAACTAAGATATCAGTGGAAGGTCAAGTAAGGTCTAAGAAGAGACCCAAGTTTGTAAGCTTTTAAGTCTTTAACATCAAATCCATCAATGTTACAATGTCACAAGTGACCTGTCTCTCCATGTTAAGACAGCACAAGATTTGCTTGGGTTACCTCAGAGGTAATGTCAGTTTGCTTCATCCAAGCACGCTAGCATGATATAATAATGGAAATGATTTTCTTGAGACCTCTTCAGGAAAGCACCATTATTTGAGCTTATCCTTCACTAGGTGGTTTTCGTTCAGTATAAGCATGGATTGTCCTAGGTACTTTACGGTTTGGCTAATTAGCTAAGTGTATAGTTTAAAGGAGTTGTGCTATGACTACAGAATGGCTTCTGTCCACCTTCCTCTCTTCCTTATACCTGGAGTATTTGGTTAGCTAAGCTCTCTAGTCTCTGGTGCATTGTGCCATAGTGTGATAAGAACTTATGCAATACAGCTATGATATATATCAATTACCCTCAGGTAGATTTTAGCGTCTCTTACTTCTATTCTTTAAAATAATTCCCACAAGTACCAGATTTAATTACTCTCCATGTGAATGCAAACATACTCTCCGTGTGAATGCAAACACATCCAACTAGCAGCGACGAGAGGAAACAAAATAAAGGATGAACCAACCATAGGGAAGAAACAAAGAGCAAATGTCTCAAGGAAAGTTGTGTATGTGGATGTGTGTATTAATGTAACACAGTAGGCATACAGAAGCATGGTTTAAGATTTTTTTTACTTTTCAGCTGCAAGAACTTTTCTTTCTCTGTTGAACTCTTGAAGCCAATCTTCATCCTCATTGTCAAGATCATACTCAACAAATTCTCCAATCTCAGCCCGAGCTACATTAAATTTTAACAAAGTTTCAGAAGTTACTACTCAGATGATACTAACAACATTCGCCCCCAGTACAGTACACTAGACGTACCTCCTCTAGCATGTATATATGATGTTGGCTGCCCAAAGGTGGGCGAATAATCTCTTTCATATGTATCCACAATCACATACTCAGGAGTAGGTATTTCAGGAGCCAACTTCTTGCTAGAAGTTTGTGGCACCTGGAGAATAAATTATTGTCCAATATAATAAGCTTAAGTACAGGCACAATTCACCAGCACAGCAGTAATGTGTGTCATGATTAAGACCAAGTACGTTACGAAAATTTTAACTTAGGAAAGTTAACTTATAAAACATAGAAGAGTTAGTTTAAGTGAATGAAGAATTTATGCATGCAAATTTATATCACAGATAGTCCATGCAATGCAATATAGCATAAAACTACAAGGATTGAGCTCAAAAACCTCATTTTCTGTAGCTTCAGCAGCGAGACGAAGGATAAGGTTCCGTGTATTAGTCTGGGAATCATCATCCTCAAAATCCTTGATAGATTTTAAAATTGGCAACTTCTTGTGAATGTCAAGAGGACGCGGTCTAAATGAGAGTCTACTCATTATTAATTGAGCTCATTACCCACACAAAATTTACTCTGTTCTACTCCGGCGGCTCAACCCTAAAGCCACTAAAGCAGTGGCTTTAGGCCCCAAAAAATAACCAAAACCCCCCCAAATTCAGTTCGCTCAAATACCGAAAATACACAAAAAGGAAACAAATTCGAGACTAAAAGGAAGAACCAAAACCAGATGAAGAAGATACATACATAAAATAAACAACCAGATCTGATGATGTAAATAGTGAGAAGCACCGTATGTTTATTGTTACCATTAATTAAAACTTTGTTGCTCATCTTTACTAATTTTATGCACATATTTTTGTAATTTTGTTATTCACATACTTATAATTCAAAAACTTAACAGTTACTTTTTTACTATTTCTTTTTTTTTTTTTAATTCACTTCGATTTGAATCAATCGTACTTTAATATTGATTTTATAAAATTATCTTCAACTTTTTGAGATATTTTGTTAAACATTTTATGTTTAAATTAATTAAATTATCAAATAATTAAATTTTAAAAAATATTGTCTTGCCTTTATATGTCTTCTAATCACTATAATAGTATTTTATGTAATTAAAAATTTTACGAATATATTATATAGGTAAAAGGAAATGTTACTCTAATTGACATATTCAAATAAATAAAGTTGTTAATCTAGATTTTACACACTTTTAGAATAATTCTAATAGTTTATATAACAAATAATTTTATTGAAAAAGTTTTCAGAATTATAATTTTTTTTAAAAAAATTAAACATTTATGTCTATGTGTAATGTACAATATTTTATGTAAACCTATTCTTGTCTTACAAATATTACAAAAAATGTCATGCCAATTGAAAAAAGGAAAAATAATTATTAAATTATATTCAATTACAATATATATTTTTATAATTTATGAGAATTATATGTCCTTTAAAATAAACTTTCTTTTTAAAATTTTGACTTTAAATCTCTATTCTTTTAAATTTCTTCGAGCTTATCTAACTTAAACAAATAAACATTAAAACAAAGTAATTCATTTTAGTTCATGAGGATTTTATACCTATAATCATCGTAAAAAATGGAGAGTTAGTTAATCCAAAGGCTAGGCAATTTAAATGGGTTATGGGCATCCGTATAGACATTTATCATATTAGGATTCAACCAATAACAATTCCAACATAATTAGACTGTTTGTATCACTATATACAAAAAGAAATTGATCATGTATATTTGATATACAATCCATTAAAATATGTGTTTTTGGTTCAATTTTGAACATCATTTATATATTAGTATATTCTCATTTTAATAATTTCTTCGTTGTGGCACTTCCGCCGCTTTATAAAACATTACTTCACAATATTACAGATACCATTTTTGTATAACTTTAACAACATAAAGACGAAATTAGAGTTTGCATAAATGACATGGTATATTTATTAATCTATTTGTCTATTATATTAGTCTAGACTAGAAAGAATAAACTAGTTCACATTCGCTCCTAAATATGCGAGTATACTGTTGAATATTTCAACTTTAATAGTACGAAGAATTTTTTACACTATTAAACTGACGTATCAGAACAAATTTTCTTTACATTGTCACTACATATTAATAACACTTGGCCCTTTTGCTATATTCCGTTGAAATGATTATCTCAAGTACACCATATTGTTGGCCCGAGTTCAAAAAGGAATTTAACAAAAGAGATGTAAAGATCCCTTGTGGCAGGAGAATATAGATTAACTGAAACTTAACATCATTCACACTTCACTCGTATACTGACTCCATTTCATGAAATCATCTTCATCATCATCATACTCCTTAACTGGATTCGGAACATCTTGCTCCACTGTTTCAACTTCTTTTTCCTCAACATGTTCAGACTTCGCTTCTTCCTGCTGTGCTCAATCATTATCAAGAATCAGGCATCGGAAAGAAAAAAGAGGGATAAAAAGATAATTTCTCGAAAACAACCCTGATAATAGTCTACTCAAACCACGTAGCCACATTCCTCCTTAATTTCTCCAGCCAGGTAATAGCACAAAAAAACATCATAATGACATGTGCATTAGTATAGTGATGCATTGTGCAGATATAACATTATAGAAAAGAAACATAATAGATAAGAGCCTGCACCCCCCACCCCCCACATAGAGAAAGATATACAAGAAAGATGATGAGAAGCAAGAGAAGATTCATACACAGATCTCCTGATTCCCCACCATTTCCTCCTCCCCAGTCAAGTCAATTGACTCGTCTTTATCAGCGTACTGCAATTCCTCAGCTTCAATTTGCTTTAAATGCTCGATTACTCGTTCGAAGTGGGAATGATCTGCAACAAGTATAGTATCATGTAAAACCTCTATAGAGAACTTCAAAAAAATGTGACACATTTTACTAAAGAAGGCTCTTCTTCAGGTCAACGATCCTTTTTCCCTCTTTGATGGTCTGATGACATAGAAGGAAAATTTAAGTGGTGCATACTTGTCATGTTGATGAAACATTACTCTTTATTGGATGAAAAAGAAAAGTTGCATTCATACAATGCATCCCCAAACTCTATTTTACACCCATTAAAAACGAAATGTTATCACAACAACGAGTCTTTGGCAAAATATATAGCTGTGAGTGCAGCAGAGAAAGTTGAACAACATTTACCTTTCGAACGATTTGTTAGAACATCATGAAGCCTAAATGGATTTTGCCGCTCTTCTTTCTTGTATTTTAGCTTTAGCTGTCTACGTGTCCGGCCAGGAAAAAGTTGTTGTATAAGGGATAAATCTGTCCCAAACTGCTGCACAGCCTGAAGACAAGTTTGTTTAATTGTTTAAGAGAATACCAAGGAAAAAGAACAGAAGTGTATGGAGTGCATCACAGTACCATTTATGCCAATCACATAAAGCATCTTTATCCATTAGCTCTATTTGGTGTCATGACACCTTCAAGCCAACAGTTGTATAATCTTTCAAATACCTGAATACTCGTTGCATCTGGGGTCTGCTCCCCTACTCTTCACATAAAACTTAACAATTACAATATAAAAGGGAATTCATCCCATATGCTTTGGTATGGATGCCTAAGGTAGTGGGATAAGGTCTGGGACACTCTACCCTCCCACATCCCACTTGTGGGACCTCAGTGAGTATGTCGTTGTTATGGGTGCCTTTGAATCCCACAATTCACTTGAATAAGTATATTCATGTAATATTTGAAAAGGACCTTATCTCAAATAGAGAAAACAAAGCAACAGTTATCAATAAATAAATACCAACAAGCATGTCCAACAGGAGTCTTTCACTGCTATCTCATAGGAAGGTCTCAACCATTGAAGCAAATTTGATTTTGAACAGAATTGACGGATCTATGAAAGAACTCCACAAACTTTGATGTGGAATGCATAGGTGAATCTAATAACTTGTGCACTTTATAAGTTGCACTTGTAAGATCCCCTATATAAAACTTATTTTTCTTGATCGAATTTCAACTATCTCCCAATTTTACTTATGCATCATTCAGTAGGCTACAAATGAAAGGGGTGTACCTCATAGAAAAGTTCTGTGTCCTGTTTTGACCACCTTGTGCTGGGGGTCTTGTCCATGTAAGTCTGATAATTGAAGTAGGAAGAAGTATCTTCACCCATAGTACTTTTATTATGATCATCAGCTTCCCCATCTTCATCTGAAGCATAGGTCTCATCCTCATCATAATTAGAAACAGATGCACCAGCACTGCACAAACACAAGTCATGAAGAAACTGTGACTTGAAAAGGGAAGGGTTTCGTCCCAAAGGCAAAAATACATGCAACACCATCCAGCACAAGTAAAAATGTGCACTTCGACACAAAAAAACAATAACTGATAACAAAGCTATTCCAGCATGTATCGAACTTCTAAGATCTCTTGTCATGATAATTTTACCTTCCGGAAATACAATTTAAGTGTCCAATATTGAATTAGAGTACTTTACAATTATTTCTCATATTAGATATGAAAATTATACAGCTCAAACCATGTCAAAGATCACCTAAGTATGACCTCCTAATATATATATATCGGCTTGAAGGAGCACACATATATAACATATTTAAGCATGAAGTATTTACTAGTGGCATCTCTCTTATCATTTACCTATAACTAACGAAAATAATTTCTCATAATAGACCCCATAGGACCATTATAAATTGGTCAAGAGAAACATTAAAGAAGAATTGATACGAGAGTTGTTGGAGTGGTAATTAGAACAGTTCTAAAAGTAAAGAAAATAATGAAGCTGTAGACAATATAAGAAAGACCAGTGATGCTCTTAAATAGTTAGAAGCAGACGTTGCGAATAAAAAATAGAATGTGTTAAGCCAACAATAACCTATACGCATCATCTACATTTTCACTATCAACAAGAACAGCTATATTAAACTATGCAGTAAACGAGAAACACTAAGCAAATGGTTAAACAAGGATTAGTATTTTTTTCACAAACAAAGCAAAAGATAAATGTAGATTAGTATATTTTATTAATTGAACATAAGCTTCTGATACCTCTGATCTGTAGTAGTAGGAGGCATCTGTGACACTGCTGCATCTTTTTTCTGCAAGTAAGGATGGCAAGCAATGAAACAAGAGAATCAAGGAAGACTATCAAATAACAAAACTTATCATTTTAATTTTTCCTTGTTATAAAAGGTTGATGGCAAACAAGAGAAAAATAAAGAAGAAACGTACCGCCAACCGCTCTCTGTGCTCAGCTAATAAAATTAGATCCTTAATAGGCACCTTTGAATAGTCAATCTCATCCATGGGAGCCTCAAGCAAAGCCTTATCCACTGTAAACAAGGACGTTCCTGGTCAACAAACAATCATAGCTATAGCTAACCCAAACGGAAGCAATACCCACTAGGATTACCTGTTCTCCTCTTTTGACGAGTGGAATGAGAAAACTTCTTAGGCTTCTTGTTGGCTGCCTGATCAGAAGCTTCAGCAGTCTTTTTACTCTTCCTAACTCGTTTTCCTTCCTTAGTAACTGTTTTCTTGGACTTCTTCTGTACCTTTTTCCCTTGTGAGTCATTTTCCACCAAAAACTCCTCATCATTCCCAATTGTAACAGAATCATTAGGATGTTCAGGCACATATTCCCCATCACCAATTACGTCTTCATCAGACTCATCTACTAGTCTAGATGCATTCACGGACTTTCTTCTACTCCTTAATAATCTACTCTCTCCGTTCTCTTCACTAATTGCAGAAAGTTCAGATGCAGGGAATTTTTGTTTTTTATTCTTGGGCCTCTGTGGTACCTAAAAAGACAGTTGCAAGTGGGTGAAGAAGAGGAACAAAGGACTCCAACGAGGCAAACCATTGCATAAATTAGAGAAATAACTAAAGAATACAAAAAACAAGTTAAGGATTTACAGATTCCTCAGGCATTTGAGAAGTAGCCTCAGAGTGATTTTCTGGGATGTCAGCATCTGGAAGAGAAGCCTCCACAACATAGTCTTCATGAACTGGGAAATCATGTGCAGATTCTGTAATAATATCAAATCCTCTGACTGAGAAATCAAGGACATCAGCAGCAGGTAATCCATGTCCCTTCTCAGAATTCACAAAATCCATTTCAGAATGAACGGATTGTGAATCTGGCAGACATGGCACAGACTCTCCTACATCTAAATCAGGAATGATTGTATCATATCTCTCTCTGTATACTTGTAACTTGGGCTTGGGTTGGAATCTTCTACTCTGCCCTGAATAACAATAAGAAATTTAGAAGGAGCACAGTATATAACCTGGTACTAGTGCAGAACCTAAAGATTCAGTCATACCAGATATAGTAGTTACCCCAAGGATATCAGCTTCCAAGAAAGAGTAGGTGTCCGTTTCCTGCAACCAACAAAGCTGGAGTTTTCGTAAGTGGTGCCAAGGAATTTAAGTGGCAATGTTTCTCTATTCAGAGTATAAAGGAAGGACATGAATTTGACCATCTGACAACTTCCACTAACAGAAAGAACGCTTGCTTGGAATGTTAATGGATCTTGGCCTGCTGCAACCTCATCAGATTGAAGATTGGAAGCACTATGAGCTGAACCATCAACTGAAGAAACTGGAACTAAAAGCTGTTCTTGTCGCTTCTCTGCACCAGCAGCATGAGCAGCAGATGGATCTGTAGCAGGACTAGAACTCTCAGAATTATATGCAGCGCAGAATTTTAATAACTTAATCTATAATTGGCCAATTATTCAAAAGAAGGGAACCCTTTCGCAGCATCCAAAATCAAGTTCTAATTAATAGCAATTATGAAGGAAAATTCAGCAATGAGAGAACAAAAGAAGATTAGTTGTTACCTATGCCACTTGAGTGAGGAAGTAAATCATCAAATGAATCCAAACCTATATATATGTCTGCATTCTGAAAACTGAAGAGATTTAACAAGGATACAAAAGGTTTTTTAACCTGGTCAAGATATGGATAAGAAAATATCACCTCTCCCTCAGATTTCTCAAAGCAAGATTTCCAATCTTCATTGTTATCAGTTATTACCATACTTGCATCTAGACTTGAACCAACGGATGGAACCAAAGTTTCTGCAGCAAGAGGACGCCCCAAGGAAGGTTCTGCCAACACGGGGCTTTGTTCATCGCCTGCTTACATTTAACAACAGAAAATCATTCTTGAAGAAGTCTTACGGCATCAATAAAGAACAACATTAGACTATCTATGCATATGTTATATGACATTTCAAAAGCTAAAAAAATATAGAACCTTTGTCTATGATGCAAATTCTTATTACAAACAAGAAACAAAAGGTGTTCTGAAGGACAAAGTCACAAAGGAACTCAATACAGAAGATTAAATCTGATTTTTTCGCTGATTTAATCTAGGTGTCGATTGGAATGGACAGATGAGAGTGAAAATCTGTTACAATCCTAGGATCTTTTGTATAAATAGGCGGGTATTGTTATTTTATTTTTTGTTACTAATTTAACTCCCTTTTATTATGAAACAGCACTTACTTGCCTCTTCATAAACTATGCACTCAACAGTTTTGATGACCCTCAGGGCCTCAACAGTTAATATGCGATCAAGTTTTGCAGCAAATATTCTGGAAAAGAAGATAACAATAACATAAAGGCAAGAAGCTAACAATTTTGAGAATTCTTTGCACTCTTAAAACCTTCAGAGTAATCAGTTGCCACAGTATCACCAGTGGGTTTTGACGTCAAAGAAGAGGATGCAACAGCTGGACCTTTCTTCACCGGGCGGGGCTTGGCCTTGGGTTGAAACTTGCCACCAGCCTTGACTGCATGAAATAATAATATTAAGCTTAACCTTGTAAGAATGAAGATAACTTTTATTGCAAATTTAAAAGAAAAAACAGTTTCTCCCTCCTTACCAGTCTTTGAAGCACCTCCAGCAAAAATATCATCTAAAAGGTCCATGGGCACACTTTCAATACTGAAAAGAACAATAACTGATAAGACAACTTATAACCACTAAAATCAGTTCCAAAGAGTATGTGATTATAGAAGATTTTCAAGGCAAAATATATACGATCTTTAGTGGGAGTGCACATCGAATTAGGATAAAGGTAAAGTCGAGGGTCTGGGTTTTTTCTATCTTCACTCTGTAATTCATCAATTTATTATAATCCAGATTTCAATGTCAATGTCAAACAGCTCCATAAGCAGAATCTACAAATTTCTACAAAATCTTACTCTGAAAAACTCAAAATCAAAATGTCCTGGAAGTTTAGAAGACAAAGCTAGATTGTTTGCAAGGAAAGCCTAATAACTTTCACCAGTCCTTTTCCTTTTCTTTTTCCATGAAAATACCATGAGTGTAAAAACCAATCAGAACTCGATGAACTTACAGTTACTGGTGGCGCGAGATATGGCGGGGGAAGTGGAACAGCGGCGACGGTGTCAGCCCGTCAGCCGTTTGGTTTTGTCTGAGTGTGTTGAGATGATGCACCGGCAGAAATCGCCGGCCGATGAGAGGGAATATGGGAAAGTAAAAACAGAGGGAAAATCATCTAAAATTAGGGCTAACTAGTGAATTTTGGGCAGTTGTAAACACTTGGACACAAAACACGGATTACCTTTTTTTTATTACTAAGAATTAACTATTTGTTACTTAAGAAATTAACAAAAAAATATCATCTGATTTGTTAAGAAATTAACAATTTGATTTATTTGCCTTTACTAAATTACTTTGTTTTCATTAATTTTGTAAAGATCTTTATCCTAAGTTCCTAAAATAAATCACAATACGACAGTTTCATTTTATTTAATTTTTATGTATGCATAGTTTTAATCTCAAAAGATGTCCTAATCATTTTATCATTGAACTTGCAAAATATGTTCCAATTGATGAAAAATATTAGTTGTAATTCATCTGATTGTTCGAAGAAATGAAAGTCTAAGTATCTATTTAGATTGACTGATATTTTGTATTTTTAAGTCAAAATAGTTTTGAAATGTTTGATGTTTAAAAGTGCTAATAAACATTTATTTTAAAGTCAAAATAACAAAAATAAATTAAAAGTCATAACTCAGAATCCTAATTTATAACTTTTGGCTTATAAGTTACAAGACAAAAGTCAATCCAAACAAGTCCAAACTTCATAGTTTTGTCAAAAGAAAAAATTTCATCCACGTCATCTTGAGCACTCTCCGTATTTTGACAAGTAATTGATAATAGTATTACCGTATAGAAGCGTGATAATTCAATTATTCACAAAAATGATATATTGGGTGTGTTTTGAAATGTTAAAAACATATGTTTTTGAAACCCACAATAACTCGCAACCGCTACAAACTCTGTCGCAGCCTCTTCCCTTTGGACGAGCAATTTGTGGCGAGCACTATGTGCGCACTGGATAAACATTGTATAACAATCTTCAAACCACACAAGAGATATACACCGCACTAAGGAAGCCCTATATGACAAACTCGACTCAAAAAGCATTGAAGGGGTTTCAATTTCAGGTCATCCGTACAAACAACAACCCTCCAAACCAACTGGTATTTTTTACCCCACTTCTGAGAGAAAATTAGTGTTTCCAAGGATAATAGATACTAATTTCAGAGCTTGAGCATGTTTGGACTAACTGGCTGTGAACAAAATCTATTTCTGGAACGAACCACTAGCGCTTGGGCACTAAAACTTGAAAAAACAAGACCATATATGAGAAATTTGCCCAAGTCATAATATTCAAATATGATTATCCATAAAAAATTTACTCAAATGAATTGAGGTAATCAGTATTGACTTGAAAGCGAATTGCACCACAAGTTACATAAATATATATATATATCCCAGCTAACCCACATTGTTGCAATGATTCTGTAGGAAAACAAATTTGCTTCTCATCTTTCACATTCCTATCTATGTAAAATGAATGCCTCTCATAAAATACTTTTTTCCTAAAAAATTACAACATCTAAAACCATCCTCTGAATCCAGAACAACCAGCAAATCTTTTTTTTGAAGCAGAACTTTGGTCAGTTAAACAATTTCCTACAATTCAGAGAGCACCCTGCCAACCAGAGCAAAAACAGTCAGGTCTAGAAAGGCATGCGCCCTGCAAGTCTGCTTTCTGATATTCTTCTGTCTATTGCCGCATCTATTGACGTCATCTGAAAAAAGAAAACACAGACAGATAATTTTAGAATAGAAGCGCAAACAAGTTAGGTGATCAGCACAAATGTATTGAATCAAAATCATAGCCTGCTTCAATGACAATAGATTCTGAACTTGGCAAAAGAATCTGACCTGGGCCAAATTTGAACCACTTTTCGACCATAAATATATTAACAATCATAGTAATTTGCAAACATCTGTTGGGTCTATGCATGCTTTGCTCACACAGCCCAACTCTTTCAAGGACAAGTAAAGCTCAAAGTGAACATGGAAATATCCAAGAACTAATTACATGCACTCTGCTGAGATACCCCTTGAGTGGATGGCAGCACAGTAATTAGAAATGGCATTACTTAATTACCAGCAAAAGATAATGAAGATACATACTTGAATCATTGATGACCACAAAACTGTAGGGATTGCTTGCCAACCGGAGAATGGCCAAAAGAAGATAAAAGAAGCCCATTAATTAATGGGGTTGAAACATACACTAAATTGATTGATTACCAGGTGTACTCATCCAAGAGTATGCTATTTCCAAGAAGATGAAGGAGAATGGGAAGACTTACAAATTTGCTTTACGAATACGAAAGAATAGTAAACAACTGAATCCGAGACATGAAACTAACACCAACCTACAACACAAGTCCCATATTCATAGGAACAAATACTAGTATTAGGTAATTATAACTTACCTGGCTAGTCTCATCATGCACCTGATACTTTGGTAAGGACATTCTTCTTTCCTCCTGAAAATATTTCACATTGGCACTCAGTATCACAAATTAACTGTAAGACATTAATGACATGAAAACACAAACACTACTAACCATGGACATGGCCTCATCATCCCAAACTAAGTAGACCTCATTTGTTGCTGGTTGGTTAGCTGGAGCTTTGTTGGTAATAACAGGTGGTGGACCAATTGAGGGCCCAGCAGTATTTGGGCCAGAGGCATAAGAATGTGAATTTACCGGTGCTGAGACTGCAGAAAAAGTGAATGAAATGAGAAACAAAGAAATGAAGACCGTCTCCACATTCTAAATGAGCCTTGATTCTTATAAGCATTAGCCACATAGCCAAGATTGACATATAAAAGCATGAATCGAACTCTACTACAGCAAAGCTCATCCAGAAAATCAGGTAAGATAGCTTGCATAGTATAGTATTTAACAGAAAATGCTATATGAGGAAAAAATAGGATGCCCTTTTCCTTTGCTTCCACAAGGAATCAGGTGAGGAAGATAAGAAAAATGGTATGTGCACGAAGCCTGTAGCCCACAGCCAACAGCTTCAACGTCAAATTTCATCAGTATACACAAGAATTAAACTAAGAACCCTCTTATCTCATTTTCCAACCCATGGCTTCATAGCGAAGTTTGATGACAGCGAGATTAGTACTATCACCTCTAAATATTGTACAAGGTTAAAACCAACAAAATAATCTGATACCATGGGCTGCCCATTTTTTCCCTGATTTCTCACCAAAATATACTAGTATGTACATCAAATGAAGTTTGTACCATCACCTCATCTAAGCGACTGACAATTTTCCCTCTGAAAGATGTCAAAACTACTTCCCATAGTTTGAAAATAATCAAGGCCAACTAAAACACACTTTGCATTTTTATTTTTTTCGTAAGTAAAATATTTATAAAATGTACCAAAATGGTTCAGAATAGATACAGGGCCTAAATTGCATCCCGCACTCCAAACATACTACATCTTTTCCCCTGACAAGTAAAAAAACCAATCCTTATTCCCCCTATCAAGAGTACTACTATAACACCAAAAAAACAAATTCTTGATACATATGTTTTTAGCTCTAGGTATCTATGAACTGCAGCCACTTCCCAATCCCTTCGAAGCACTTTCAAAAAACAAGAAATGAATACTACATCTTACTAAAGGATCAGAACAGAGCTACTTATCCTATCCTAAGGCACAACAGTAAATGGCGATTAGTAAATTCCCAACAAGAACCATGTCGAAAGTGTCAGACCTTCAACAAAATAGATAAAGACATTACAATTCTAGAACTTAAATACCTGAAATCTGATAACCAATGGCGGCAGGAGCATTGTTGCCCATGTTTGGGTCAAATAAGCTCTTTGTTTCAACTGCAGAGCTGAATGGCACACTCGCTGACAGCATTGGGCCTGAGAATGGCGAACTTTGGGCAAGGTTATTGTTATTAGGAACAACAGGAAACAAGGGTTGAGATACGGGAACAGGTGGGGTCGGGATCCCTGGAGGAGCAACAAGTGTTGGTGGTGCAGTGGCTGGCATTGGAGGCCTCATATGTTGCACAGGAAATAATGGTTGTTGTGGAAGACCCATCAGTGCAGGAGGTGGAACCGAGACAGCAGGATACTGTGAATACCAAGGAAGATGGCGAGGGGGGGCTGACCAACCAGCAGGAGGCATAGGCAGCGCAGGATTATAGCTACACCAAACAGGCGGGATCCATGTAAGAATTTATACACCTATTAGAGCTAGTGATTACAAGTCTAAAACAGCTAACAAAATTCAACACATGCCCAAAAAACAACAAAATATAGATGAGAAGGTTGACAAGATATAAATGCCAAAGGCTAAAGTTTCCCAACATCCTCTTATTTTAATGATGATGGCAGTATCTTTTCCAAGTTGCGTGCTACTTGACTAAACCACCAGGTAGCTAATTAACATCCACAAGTGTAAGGTGTTACCATACCAGGAAGTCAGTAACCTTAGTCCCTTACTATCAACAAGAGTTACAAAATATGGATTCATACTAAGCGTTGTAACAGCTATTCGAACATGGAATCTCCAGACTGTTGCTCCTGTTCCTCAACAACCCAACTATCCTATGGATACAATTTTTTGTGTTACCTATAGGCCAGAACACTATGCCACACCATTACTATAACGAAGTCGGAACTGGGATATTCTGATCATTACTATAATAATGAGCTTCGACCCTTTTTTTGAGGATGGTAACAAATAATCTACATATTCACAATAGGTATACTACATCCAAATATGTAGTTCCCCTCATAAGTGTTACAAACTTACACCTTGAACCCCTAGCAGCACTATTCTTTTACAAGTAATCTAAAACATCAAAAATATCTTCATTATTTTGCTTGTTTGACCTTAATGAGCTTTAATCCTTATCTCGTATATTCATTACTTTGCTTGTTTGATCATGTAATACTACTGCTAAATCTTTCAGAAGAAACAGTTGGTAATCCTAGAATAGATAAATAAAGCAAGATGTAACCCCCCCTCCCAAACCTCCCTCTTTCCTCCCCTAGTGATAAGCAAAAGCAAGTTCTAGTTCTTAAGAAGATCAGAAGTCAACTGCAGAAAGAACTATTTTAGTTCAAAGAGAGAGCTTGCCGCTCATTTTTTGCTAATTCATTTACTCAGGATGGGTTTCATGTTTAAAATTCTTTAAGTTACCCTCTTAAAAGAATAGATGTTTTGTCCTTCTCTATAGATTGTTGTGTCATTGACTAGTCAGAATTGAAGATATTTTTCTTTTCAAGAAACACTATGACTCTTTGCCTTTGTTTTGTCTTGACCACAGATACTTATTCAAGGAATATACTCTTTGATATAGTGATAAATCGACATGAATGAGAGTCCATCTTAAACAAAACTTATTCAAGGAGAACATACTTCAAGATGAACTGACTTCACACATGAAGCACAAAATGAAGAGACTGCCCTGGATCTTATGCAGGTATGCATTCTCACAGACCCCATTAATCTTGCTAATAGAAAAAAATCATCCCTATCCAAAGATTTAGCATGCAGCGTACAAAAAGGGAAGGGTTTTTTTTATGACAAGGGAAGCCCGCAGCTGCTACTCAAAAAGGAAAGGTTTTTAAAAATAAGGTAACTCATGCAACAGCATATGAAAATGAAAGTATCATAAAGTATTCTAGCACTAAGGAACTGAAAAGAATAAGCATCTCTATTAGAAACATACAGTGGTGGCACCGCGCCAAAAGTTGCCCGGGGAGGATATCCTGGAAATGCACCACCAAGATACTGGGATGATGGAATGTCCACTTTGGCAGTTTTCACTGGGGACTCATCTTCTACAGAAAAATAAAATCCAACAGAGAAATATATTTAGCTTTATTTAGTCAAGAAAGTGAGCAGACAGAACAGACCTATTAGTGACGGAGGAAAATATCTGCAGAAAGCTGAAAAGGCAATAAGCTCATACTAACTCAAACAAAGAAATGCACTAAAAAGCTCAAACAAAAAGGTAAAAAGCTTTAAATACCTATAAGTAGGGGTGTGGACTAAGATGAAACCGAAAAACCAAATCAAACCGAATTTATTTGGTTTAATTTTGGATTAATAATACACTTCGTTTGATTTCACATTTAGAAAAATAAAAACCGAAAGAACAAAATAACCGAAATATATATCTAAAAAAAATATTTAGGTTTCGAATTAAGTTGGAGTTACGACTTTTATCCCTTTTTAGTTATTGCCTTCTCATTATGATTTAGTTTATATTTTATGTTTGTTCATCTATTATACTTTTAAGCATTATGTTTTAAGTTTTACTTGTGATTTATATTAGAAAGTACACTAAGAAATTCAATATTATTACTTCTCCTTGTATTGTATTTTTTTACAAATTGCAAATATAACCTTGATTATGTTATTAATTATTGATATAACCGAAGCAAAAAAGCCAACCCGAAAAGAGAAAAACCAAACCAAATTTATTTTGGTTCGGATTAGGTTACACTTTTTCAAAACCAAAGACTGAAAAATCCACAAAACCAAACAGAAAATCAAATGCACACCCGTACCTAAAACCAGTGAACAGAAAATAAGGAATAAGGAATTCACACATCAATTGCCATTAGTTTACCAAGATGCAAGGTTGAAAAGCTTCAAAACAAGCTTCCAATTTAAGAATGATACAGGGTTCTACAGAGGTGGAGATGCACAGGAGCCCATAATGAAACAAAGACTTAAACCCAATAGCATGGAGATGTTGATACAAGCTCCAGATTTCCCTTCGGAGGCATGAGGAAATCCTACAAAAATGGGATGGATGATACAAGCTGTAGGCTTTGCTAAATTTAAGCAGAAGCCCTGAACATCTGTAGCATTATTTCAAATTTTCAAAACCCTGATTTAAGTTTATGAAACCAAGTTAGGAAAACATTCTTCTATGATAGCCAAAGAAATCTCTAAGGACCAGTCACGCATGGTTCAAAACTCGATGTATAATAAGGCTCCCCTCTATGTTGAGGAAACATTATTTGCCACAAGAATAGCAATTCAACAGTACACTGGTATAACAAGAAAGATGCAAAATCAAAGGTTACGAATTTTCTTGCTACAATTCAGCAACCCATATGGCTCCTCCATATCTTCAAAAAGGCAAAATTTAAGCACATCCTGTACTATTCTTACCTTCCTCTCCATAGTGAGCTGCTAAGATATCACTTGGGATTCCTTGCATTCCATATACTTCAATATCAGTAGACTCTCTACCGGGTTTGGCATTCGGTACCCTGTAACATCCAAATATGCTATAGCTTAATGCATTTATTGCCAAAAAACAGATAAAAATGCAACCAAAAAAAGTAGCGTGAGACATTATCAGCATATTGGATTCCATCCTGCAAATGATCCCTTGGTAATTAGAGCAGGCAAGAAATTTGGCAAGAAGCTTTAGGAATTTTGCTGTGGTAAGTGGGTCAGAAAAACAAGGTCAAACTTGCTTTAAAGTTTAAACATCAGAAGCACCCATCTAGAACATTCACTGCAACTGTCTCCATCCCAAAATATTTAGGGTCCGCTATATGAATCTCTAACATCTATTCTGCTCCATAGGACCTGTTTATTGTAATACTCAATAATTTGACTAGGTATCATATATATAGATCATTTGCTTCCATTGTATTCTATTCTACCCAAATAAGTATGACATACACAATTCTTTTAGTTGCATCAACAGGTAGACAATATGCTCTTCTACCATAACATTTTAACTTCTGAGACAGAGTAAATGACCTCTTTCCGCAGCTTCACATTAGGCAAATTCTATAGAAATGAAAATATTTCAGGCATGGGCATATTATATAGATATAGTTTCAGGGAGATGTTGCCCTACATTACAAACCAAAAAACTGAACAATTTTAGATGATGCTTTTTTTGGTGAAATAATTTTCTTAATGACAGGGAACTCCCAATGCACATATATTGATCAAGGGACAACATTATTTCTAAAGATGTATCAAGGGATTCATAACAAGAGAACCTAAAATAACACTTTTTTTTCTAGCTTCAAAGATAGTAGACATGTTACTTACAGGTTACATAACAAATTTTAAATTTTCTGCATCAGTCACATTATGAAAACTTGAAAATAACCATATCATTCTCTAGTATGACCAAATTCTCGAGCTACTTTTAATTCTTTTGTGTCCCTAAATATTCACATCAACTAAACTATGTTCTTAAAGAGCCTTCAAGGTATCTGCTAAAAGTAGTACATCCACTCACTATGACACACGCACACCCAATGAATTCCGTGTTACCCATGTCTCATAAAGTTTTCATGGCTTCAACATTTCGTCCCCTTCTGTGGAAGATGGAAACATGTTCATACCAGCACCAACAAAACATACAAAAACCACTATCAATGCTAAAGGACAGGATATATATCAACACAGATGGCTAAAAAGGGAAATTTTAAGAATGTTCCTAGAGATTTATCAGAAAAAAGAAATTACTTACTGGCTGACGGTTTCTTTGTGAACCTGGAGAACGTGAATGGCCATGCCGCCAGCAGTAGAAAGCTTCTTATGGCAAACATGGCATTTGAAGTGTTTAGCCTTTTGATGCTGAACCAAAATCTTCTCATCATCGAACTCCCTGTCACAGTAGTAGCACCATACCTTATCGGTTGACCTCTTCTTCTTCTTCCCCATTTATCTCACCAGAAAACCCAAAGTGCTCCTCCTTTAGCAATTGAATCAAATCGGACGAAATCAATGCGTGCTGATCCGCTAGGGTTCCGAAAGCGATTTGGGATTGAACACTGGGGTTTTTCTCTCTCTATTCGCTTAATAAAATTGGAAAAAGAGCATGGCTATTTAATAAAATTGGAAAAAGAGCATGGCTATTTATATAGAGTATTTTTGAAGCAACTGGTGAAACGGGTTTAATATTTTATACCTTTAATCGGGAGGGAACCAAATATATTTACTTATTCTATTTTTTAAATATTTCAATTCAATATCGATAAATTGAGGTCATAACAAAAAAAATTGTCATTTTTTTATTTGTTAAAAATGATAAGTAAAAAAATATAAAATTATAAAATATTTAACAAGTTAGTAGGAAAGACTCATTATTTTTTTATATAAGTATTTAAATTGAATTCTTGAGGTGAATATAAAAATTAAAAAGTCAAATTGAATTAAATTAATTCGATTCTTTAATTCAGAATTTGCAATTTGAATATAATTTTTTACTTCTTAAAGTGTGATTCGTCAATTTGATGTTTGATTTAAGAGTTTCGAAACTTTAATGTAACAAGGATTCAAACTTTTGAAAATTAAAACTTTGATAATTTATTAATATAGAATTTTCAAAGTAAATAGCTAAAATATTCCTTAACTATACCTCAAAACTTGAACTACGTCCTTATGTTATTACATTAAACAAAGAAATATTCTTCAACTATCTAAAAAAAGGCAAAGTTACATCCTTTTGTTAACTTTCTATCAAAAAAATAACCACTTTTAACTAGAAGCGCACAACTTTTGGATAAATGCAAACAATTTTGTTAAATTATTATTATTATTGTCATTGTTAAATTTTTAATTTTTCCCAACAATTTTGGTGTTGGGGATAATAATTTTTTAAAATTATATTTTAAATTTTTCATATTTAATTGGTTAAATTTTTTTGAAAAATATTTTATTAAAAAAAACAAGTTCTTAAAATATAAAAATTGACTTGTTTAATAGACCTAAAAAAAAATAACAAAAAATATTTCAAATTCATTCACAAATCCTTCTAGCTAAGAAAATGTCTGCTTCATGTTTAAGAAGACTGTGAGGGGACAAAATCTCTTTTCATTAGGAGATGATTGTTAGATTTTTGACAAATAATTATGGAGGGATGTAATTTGTAACTTTTAAAATAGTTTCGAGATGATTCTTGTTCACAATAATAATATAAGGATGTAATTTGAGTTTGTCGTATACTTAAAAGAATGTTTTTAATCATTTAGTAGACATCACAAAGAACATCATTAAATTAAATCTCTCTGAAATTAATGAATAAATGAAATGAATCAGTATTCAATTAAAGAAACTCAAAAAGATTGAACTACTTTACAATTGTTGCGGGGAATAGGAAACTATCTTTGTAGGTTGTATGATGGACTGATTTGATTATGTAATAATTAGCTGCGTCAAAGGTTCCTAAAATAATCACAAAGAGCTGGAAATAATTTTTTTTTTTATTAACTTGTTAGCTCTTAGCATTTTCAAGTTATTGTTCTACGTAGGAAGGATTTTACATGATCGTATGATATTTCTTATTAATTATCTTCTCTTAATGCATTATTAAGTTAAATTTATATATTTTTTCATGTTTAGTGCTTGTTGTCGCTCAAATTCTATCATTAAATTGTGTATGTATCATGATTTCTTCAGAAAAATAATGATGCATAGATTTTTTTTATAATAGAAAATTCAAAAATCGAAAACTCAACTCTAATTTATGCCACATAAAATTTTAAAATTGATCCTACAATTATTTTTTCGACTCAAAATTTAATTAAATGTATACATGAGATAATTATGGGTGGTGTAAAAATTAAATTATCGAACCGAAAAAATGTTATTAGGTTATTAGATTTTTCATGGATTTATAAAAAAAATTATTGAGTTATTGATTCAATTTTTAATACTGAGTTATTGGGTAAACCGATAAACCAATAAGATGGTAATATTTTATTTACTTTATTCCTTTTAAATATTAAATATTAATAATTTAATATATAACTAGACAGTATAACCATGTCAATATATTAGTACTCTATCAACTTCACACTAGATCGATTTACTAGTCTTAATTACCGTTTATTTAAAGATTAAAGTATGAGTTCACAATAGCAACTATTTGATTTTAGTTTAGTTTTAATATTGTTTGACTATTTGATTTTAGTTTTTGTTTTAATTTGTAATTTTATAAGATTGTAGCTTTTGCAAGCTTATGAAAGACTGCAATCTGACTAACATCAGAAATTTCATACTATGTTTCGACGGTAACATATAATAATAGCCCTTTTACTATATTTCATCTTATTGATGCAATTTCTCATTATCTGTTTTTGTTTCAATTTATCAAAGTATTTAAAGAGGTGAAAAGTCGTATAATATTTTACGAACATGTTGTTATTCGGTAAATAAAAAATCGTACGATAATGACCAAAGATCGATAAAAATCATCTTGTTGATTTGTTATGAAATTATTATAGTTAAAAATCGAAAATCAAAAAGTCAAACTAATAGTACATAAAATCAATCAAATCGATTGATACACACCCCTATTGAAAATGATTACCTTACACCAAGTCCATGTAATTTTATGATATAAAATATAGAGAAAAGACATAAATATATCATCGAAATTGTCTCATATTTTCATAAAGAACCTAAACTTTAAAATATAGAGAAAAGACATAAATATATCATCGAAATTGTCTCATATTTTCATAAAGAACCTAAACTTTAAAAGTGTGCTATCACCCCCACTAGACAACTATATCACATCATAAATGAGTCATTTTTACCCTCTCGTCTACAAATATATACAATGTAGTAAGTTTTACCCAATATATTTACTCGAACCACTTAAATTTTTCTACCATCATCATTCTTTAGAGGTTTCTTCTGACATTCAAAAGGGTAGATCGGTAATTTTCTCTTCTATCTTCCTTCCTTCTTTCTCTGCGATCTTTTGTCTTCCTCTTTGCTATTCTGAAAAACTTTCTTTCCTTTGTGTTCCATGGAAAAAAGTAGATTCATTCTTCTGCCCAATTTCAGTGACGGAATCAGACATTTGCTCTGTGAACAAAAAGGTACACTCCTCTCTCTGCCTCCTTTGTTTGTTTAGTTCCTTGTTCCCATTCATTGATGGTTTTCCTTCCAATCGGAAGTTTTCACTCTCGGATCTACCAAAAAATTTGCTTGATTTATGTGTTGTTTAATGTTCTATTTGCTAATATGAATTGTTACCTTCCGCTTAAACTTAGTGTTAATTTGGCTGGTTTGGTGAATCCGGAAATATCTCTTGCACTTTGATTTTGCTTTGGTTTACTCGCTTTGCTTCTTCATTTCACTATTCCCAATTTGTAATACTTATAGCATGCTAGAATTATTTGTTTTGCTATGCGCCTTTTCCGCACGCCACGTGCTCTGCGCTGTGGATCTAAAATTTTCTCGACTGCTTCTAGAATATTACTTTTATACTATGTCTGTCAGTTTGATTTCTTGGCCAAATTCAGTTAGCTGACAACAGAAGCTTTAACTTGAGTAGTTATGATATTGGTTCATGGTTCTAACTACAGTATTACTGATTTTGCTAAAACTATGGAAAGGTAGGCGATTACTTGCATTTACGCTTACCGGTCCTCATGTTTACTCCACCTTTTGATAGTACAAGTTGTATGATAGAATTGGTGGCCTTGAGTTGGTTGATATAATTGATATAAAATTAATGTATATTCAATTATTTTAGAAATAATATAGTTAAGCATTTGATTTGTTAAAATTACCATGCTCACCATGTGTTCGACAATTTGTTTGGAAGAAAAAAAAGGAATAGTCATCAATGATAATAAATTGTTTAAAGCATATGAATACTCAATACTGAATTAACTCGCTAACTTTGTCTATCTATGTGACCTCTGACTGAACTACTAAACTAGAGCCCTCCAGAGAATGAAGAGGTCTCACGAAATATATTCTGTAATACCCAAACACATTTACTATCCATGGGCTATGTTGCTCGGACTCTTTAAAAAATGTCAACGGGTGCGTGTTGGATTCGCCAAAAAATAGTGTATTTTTGAAGAATCTGAGACAGGTGTGGTATCAAAAGTGAAGAGTCCCCGCAACTAAGCCATGGGGAGCCCCGAGTAGTTTACCGGACAAATTGAGTTGTGGGGACTATACTTGTCAACATCGAAAATTCTCTTCACCATCTAGGCTATGGGGAGATTACTATAGAGCTAGATGCAAGATTGTTTAGTCAATGGGTGTGATTATCACTACACTTGCAACTATGTCATAGTCGAGATGAACTTAGTATATGTGTATTTTAAACTTATTCAACAAAAAAAAATAAAAAATGTGTATTTTAAATTGCTCAAACAGTGTATACAGAGTTGAGAGTGGTACGGCTGCCACCCCACATTTTACCCGGGGTTAGTGATAGTTTCACTGATTATTTTGACTGTAGTTTGATATATAATATCTGATGCTTTTGTTTTGCGAGTTTCAGAATGAACTGTCTTTGTTTTTATTTTACTTCCTTACGATTAATCCTCTTCTTTCGTCTTCAAATATTGATATATTAGGCATGCGTGGACTGTCCTATCATTACGTACTTCTTGTGCTAGAAGATGTAATTGCCTCCTAAAATGTGAAAAATTATAGGTAGATACTTGAACATAACAGGCTGTGTTATCCTTATAGTTGGTAAACAAACAACATTTCTTGAGCCATATGCAATATTGCATGGTGCTGATAAAGTTGCATTATTACGTACGTGTGATCATATGAATAAATCTGAACGTGTAGTTTAACAGAATGAAAACTTTTCTAAGCAAAGCGAAGAAAACACCTCTCTAAGAGAAAAAAACATTTTATTCGAAGAGAACAACTTCTAAGTGGAAGTCAATAGTCCAGAATGTACATAATAGTAAGTTCTTAAATGAGCTACTAAGCATCATTAGCAGCTGATGCAAAATATGGACATCTAAATATCAAAATAATATGATCGTGTGAATTGGAGTTTCTTTAAGGATATTTATGCTCGTGGGATTCAGGCAAAAGTAAGTAAGTTGGAACAGAATTGTGCATCTATGCTATCAAACTATCAATTGTAGCTTATTTCAGCAGAGGAGTTTTCTCTCCTCATAGAGGATGGGCAAAGAGACCCATTGTCTTTTTTTTTTAATGGTGAATGGAGGATCAGAACAAAATGCTGAAAAGAGCTGTACTATTGAGCTGGATTAGGGGTTATTAGGTGGGCAGGAAGGAAAAATAACTGAAGTGATGTCTCAATTCTTCATAAATTATACTAATGACACACTGATAATGTGGGTCCAGCTGACGGGACAGTTGGAATATTTTAGAATAATGTAGTTATTTTTACAGCTTGGTGCTTGAAGGGTTAAATATTTTGTAAAAATTGGTGTTTTAATTCAACATTTACGATTAGGTGTTCATATATTGCAACTTTTCTGATTGGAAGAAATATATAGATTAGTCATTCTGCATAAGTTTCATGAGAAGTTCATGTAATAACAACAGTGACAACGGTAAGAAAGAATATTAATTTATTCAGTGGTGTTGGCTGGGAAGATGATGTCTTGCATCATGTAAATGGCGATGGATAAGTCTTGATTTGAGTAGTAAGAAGTAACAAAGCGTACATGGGGCGATCTTGCCCCTGTTACACTTACCCTCTACTATCTTTGGTAAAATTATAGGGTTGTATTTGTTTAAAGTAGTATTTTTCTTAATATTTTGGTATGCAATGCTTGCTTTGACATTTTTATGGATGCTGGTGGGTAAGTTATTAGTGCCTTACTATAGGCAACCAGTGTTATCAAAGGTGAAAAGTGCAAAAAAAGCTCTAAGGTCCGTGGGAGCTTTAAGCGCAAAGCGCAAAGCGCAAATAAAGCGTGTCTTTTAATGAAAAAAGGCGCAACGGGAGAAAAGAATACAAATGTATATGTTTTTTCAAAAACTAATAATTATAAACATGAATGACAAATATATGACCAAAGAAATTGTATTTTTTTAATGATAAAGTGAATTATTAATTATTTAGTTTCACTTCTTCATAAGAGGCTCATTGGCAAGGAAATGTTTGTCTTAGAACCTCGATGACAACACTGAAGCTCACATAAAGCGAGGCAAAGCGCTCAACACGTTTTGAGCCTCGCTTTAGGGCTTAAGCGCGCTTTAATAACACTGTAGGCAACCTTTTTTTTCGAGTTTCAGAATGAGCTGTTTTTGTTTCGATTTTACGTCTTTATGATTAATCCTCTTTCCTTCGTCTTGGAATATTGATCTCAATGTGTAAAACGAAGCATCATCTATGGAGACTGATTCATCCAAAGCCATGAATGTAACTTCTCCCAGATACGACCCTTCATTTGACTCCTCTGGATGAACTGTATTTTAATAAGCTTGACTGTCTCAAAAAAAAAAAGCTTGACGGCTAGCTCCACTATTTTCTTTTTCCCGTTTCACCATTTTCCTTATTCTTACTTCTAGATATGCATTTTCTGTTCTCTGCGTTTACTTTGTTCATCTGTAGTTTCAAATTGCCTCTTTTTCTTTTTGAAAATAATCAGATACAGTTTTCTCACTTCTATTGTGTTGGCACAGATTGCCTATTGCATTCGTCGCTAATTGTGTCTTGCCTGAATTGATTTGTCTATCGTTTCCTTCTATGATAAACCAACAGTATTCTTAGCCTTGAGAATACAGTGTTAGATGGAAGCTTTATAGCACATATGAAAATATGCTATTTCAGTTATTCTTAGCCAAACAACCAGCTCTTCGTTGAACCCTTGAAATTATTATTAGTGTAGATAGAATGCTACTTTTTTGCGGCTGAAAAACAGAGGATTAGTCGAGTTTGAGTATTGAATTAGTTGATTTTTCAAGTATTAATGCCTGAGACATTCTTGATATATCTGGCCTTGATGTTTAAGTTGTTACTTTTGGTTTTAGGCGCTTGCTGAAATAGTAGCTGCAAAGATATGAATTATGCTTTGAAGTTTGCCAGTGTGTTATGTATATAACTAAAAGTGGACATACTTTCTCTTTTTGGATACATATATAACTAGAAGTGGACATACTTTCTCTTTTTCAATGTAACATAACAACACCATTTTAGTGCTTCTTTACATCAATAAATTTATACTTGCCATTTTGAAAAAGAAAGTTAGAGTATAAGGCGGTTATATCATACTTTTTGAGGGTAACTTAAGTTCTTAGTTAGTTTAAAAACGGAAGATATCAAGATTATATTTCACCAATTAAGAGGGATTAAGTGATGCAAAATGAAATTGGATGGTATCAGACTCAATAAAGATAAACAGTGCAAGATAATGAGTTTCTGCAGCCAGGGATCTTTTTTATTTCTTAGATGCTTTTTAATGTCTGCAAATGTCTTCATCTAGCTTTAAAATTACGAAATATACAACAACATCCTGTTACTTAAATTATTATGTTCTTTATCCCTAAGGTAAAACAATTGCCAAGTGCTGATTAAAAATATTACATGGCTCCAGACCCCAAGCAAGGTTGCATTATTTGTTGTGTTTCCCCTTTTCCATTTCAAACTTTTCTTATGAACTCTAAAAGAGATTAGTGATTTAGGATCCCTAAATGTTATCATTTAATTTTTTTACAGATGCCATGGAGTAAAATTGTATGATACAAATGGAAACTAGCATCAGTGGAAGCTCTTCTCCAGCCCATCCTAAATGGAGAAAAGTTGTTTATGGTGGGATGCAACCTGGCTTTGGTGACAATCACACAGATGAATCCTTCCTGGAGGAAATGATCATGAATGCTAATGTTGTCAAAAGAGACTTATTGAAGGTGGTGCTTGACGCAGTTTCTATCTCACAATATCTTTGCATTGTCGCCCTTGTGGTTTTGGTTTGGACCTACACCCTCACAAATACCTTGACAGAAAAATATCTTTTGCTACTGAATGTTAGCCTACTTGGATCGGGATTCTTTATTCTGCTTTTAACTGCAGACATGATACCCTTCAATCTCCTCCTCAATTATCTCCTAAAGAATACCTTCTTCATAACTGCCTTATATATGTTGTCTCCTATCTACCACACACTTACTAGGTCCATAAGCTCGAATTCTATATGGGCACTAACAGCTTCCCTTCTCATACTCCATCTCTTCCTGCACAATTACTCCGGGTCCACTGTAAAGGCTCCTGGAGCTTTAGATAATCCAACCCTGACAAGCAATATCTCTCTGAATGCTTCGATCGTGGCTTCACTTCTAATTTCTTCTCGCCTTCCATCGAGGCTTCACGTCTTTGCTATCGTGCTATTCTCCTTGCAAGTTTTCCTCTTTGCTCCTTTAGTCACATATTGTGTGAAGAAGCGTTCTTTCAAGTTACATATTTGTTTCTCTCTTCAGTTATTGGTTCTGACACTAGTCTTCACTTACCAGTTGCATAAGCTGCTTTTCATTGTGCTTTTGGGCATCTTTGTCTTTGTTAATTTGGTTTGTCCCTACTGGCTGATAAGGATTCAAGAGTACAAGTTTGAGATTAATGGCCCTTGGGATGAGGCTAAGCTCTGTTTTAACATTACTGAATGAGCACGTTATATCTTAAGCATCTCCTTTCGTTAAAGCTTCTTGCCTCTTTTAAATTATTGATTTGACTAGTCATGTAGCTATGCTATGTGAATTGCTTGTTTGATAGATTTGTGGATGGATGAAATGTGATTCAAGAAGAGCAATATTTGAGTTACACAATCAATTTTTACCGCTCTCTGTATTCTTAATGCCCAGCTAAAGCAATACTGATTTGCTTCCTGAAGAAGAGGGACTGTATCTATATTAGGAAATTCATTACGCATGTATAGATATACTTATTGTGAACTAAGTAATTAAAATGAGGTTCGGTAACTAATTCAGAACTCATGAACTTTGAATTCTGACTCTGTCCATTGAATTTATTCTTTCCTTGTAGAAGATTTGACACAACGATAGTAAACACTATCACTAGATACCTTTTCTATTACTATTTTGTTGACTATAAAATAAAGTTGCTTCAATTACACAAACTAATTGAAGGACCAAATAAGTTGTCCTTATTCTCTTTTGGTCTTTACGTGAATAGATAATAGTTGTATTGTAACTTAAGATCACTAAATATCATCCTCATTAACTTTATGCTATAAAATCTCTTTCCAAAATTTTATGCACTTTTTTCTTTCCTCTGAAATTAATGATGCTCAGCGAGAAGCATAACCTCTTTAGTACATGTATTTATTGGTGCAAATTCAAATTTCGTATCATGATTTTTATATATTCAGGAATTCTATCGGTCCTATAGCTATAGGCTATAGCCTTCCGTGATAATATAGTCTTATTTGTGAGATTCACTGACTAGTATAATTATAACTACTGCAGTATATGATTTTATAGGTATATTCGTGTAATTATTTAAGAATTAACCATCTGAACATATTATACTTTTGACATGTTTAACAGGAGAGCAACTTGATTTTTAATCAAGTGTATCATTGCAAGTCGCAAGTTGACAGATGCTAAAGTGCAAAAGGCACAATATTTTACACATTTTATTATCTAAAATTATGGAATCATATTACAAAGGGATGGCATAAGTTGATATCATAATATATGGTTAAATTCTTGTGAGACTAGAAGAAGTTGGGGGAAAAAAACAATTATATACGGAAAACATAAATCAAACTTGAGGTGTACATACTTATATACTAAGTTCGGCATATCCTTCGAGATTCAACAAGCTGATGAATTCATATCATAATCAATGAGAACGGGTAGTATATATTTTCTCCCAATAAAAACTATATACATAATTTATCTAGTGAAATTATGTGCCACCCCATTTTGCCAATAATGACATACAACAAGCTCCCAAGATGAGTGATACATTGGCAACAATTTGGAGTTTGAAACTAGTGTATAATTTAGGGTTCATAAAATCAGTTGCAAGTAGATCCACGAGTGCCATGTAAATAAGAATCCCAGCTGATGCTGAATTAAGAACTCCCTGTACAATAAGTGCTGTTGAGCTTTGCTCATTGTAACCTTTTGATATCATCATTCCAATAGCTATTCCACTTGGAGTAGTTACAGTAAAGAACAATACCATAATTATAATTGTTCTAACCTTATACTTTGCCTGCACATGCACACATATATCATATATCAGATACAGTACAGTCGTTCGTCAGAACTCTCAAAAAGTGCTTAATTTAGAACGGATTAAAATATTTCACTAATTTTACCTGGGAAATACATCCACCAAGTCCCATGCCTTCAAAAAATTGATGAAAACTCAAAGCTATTATTAGAGGTTTAATTGTTTTGGGATTTTCTGTAGTTCCAAGGGAAATCCCAATAATCACAGAATGAACCAAAATTCCCAATTCCAAAACCTGCAAAATTTGAAGAATTATTAATTTCAGAATATTATATAGTATGTCAAATATCTTGCATTGTTTTCTTTGGTTAGAGAATATTTGTGGTAAAATATGTTTTTTTATTAATAAGTTTTCAATTGAAGGTTTTTGCAACATAAAACTAGTTATAATTAGGATAAATTTGTAAGGTTGTTTATGTAATAAGCCTTACATCTGTTGAATCAGAACAAATGAAGTTGAATTATTAACTCTATGACATGACAAAAAAGAAATACAGAATAATTGACAACACAAAAAGATTAGGCATTTTTATAATGTAAGAAGACAAACATACCGACACAAGAATATGCCCAAATCATATTCTATGATTTTTGTTCTTTCGAAATCTCTCAAACTATTTTTGTTTTAGAAAAGAAACCAATAATAAAAAAAAAAGAAGCAAAATTAGACGAAGAAAATTAAGGAAAAACTTTAATTTTTTTCTTTCATCTCATTGTGTAGTTACCAAAAAAAAAAAGTACAATATAAAATTATATCGTACTTTTTTTCCTTTTTGGTATTAAAATAAAATTATTATTAATCTGAATAAATGTGCGTTCGATTTTTAAAATAATATATTTTTAAGGATTTAATAAAAACTTAACAATATATTCAAAGAGTTTGAACAGCATAATAAATCAACATAAGAAAGTACAGTTCCTCAGATGTCATCCACTACAAAAAACAATACTACTTTTAATTAAAATTTGACAATGAAAAATGTTCGGTAGATATTTCACTAGATAATTTGATAAATCAAAGAGAAAAGAAAAATGTTTTTTTATATAGAAAAATCACGAAGCATTGTACAATTTCAGTAAGAATCTATTTTTTACTGTGTATTTTTTCACAGAGTATTACGTTCTTATCGTATAAAACAACCCTAGTTAATTTGTGATAGCAAAAACCTTTAATGCCACGAATAACGAGTGCGATAATATTATTAACAAATCCAAGCAATATAGTTATCAGATCACTCAAAAGATATTTACCTGCGATATTAATCTATGTCTCATAAGACTTGAAGAATCAGATCTTTCTAGCAAAATTTGTGGACCATGATCAATATGCTCATCTTGTCCTTGTTCATCTCCAATATTGACTGGCTGAGCTTTTCTCAATTCAGCTCTTCTATGATAGCCACTTGCAAATGACTCCATCATCAAAGTAAATATAGCAGACATCATTGCAACAAACCCAGCAAATGGAAAACTCCCCCACAAATCTTCACTAAGACAAGGACTAGTCAAGCTCTCAAATGCATCTGGTAGAATGTGTATAAACCCTGTGGCTAAGATCACTCCCGCCGCGAACGCCTTTATCATGAATTGAAGGGGTGAATAGTCATTTTTTTGCAATGATTTGAAGTTTTTTAAGAGGATTGGGAGGATGACTCCAAGTGCACTTGAACAAAGGATTGAAGATATGGCTATAAGTTTGTAGGATAAGGCTTTGTGTTTAGTTTGATGATTATATTTGTTGTCTTGAGGTTCACATGTACAATTTGCAAAGGTTAGGGTTGGTTGTACAAGGATTGACAAGTAGATTAGGGTTGTGATTTTGAGGAGTAGAAATAATTGAGGACTCATTATTATTGTTTAGTTTTTGTTATGTTTTTATGGAGAGAGAAAGAATAAGTGGTGAAGCTTTTAATTTATAATATATGGAGTTTTGGACAAGTTGCAATATTCAAGATGTGTGATACATAGATAATTGGAATTTGTCTTTTTGGTGAATAATTTGAAAGGTAGATCTATTTATTAATTCGAAAGGTTTATTAACAATTTGAAAGAATTGATCATCATTTAGTACCTAAAAATAGTAATTTGCCCCCCTGTGAAAGATTCAAACTTATTTGTATGGGATATTTTAAAAGTAACACAAAGTTTGTTTTGTTATATAGTCCTTAATATACATAGAATTTTAGGAGAAGATTTTATTTTAGTATCCACTATTAAAAAATAGCTTTTAGCGATAATAAATATTGATATTAATAAAGAATGCTGAAATTTTTATCAGCATTAGTTAAATGTCATTAAAATTATTGTTGCTAAAGACTTTAAGGACATATTCAAATAGTGCTAATTGTTCCTAAAAATACATATTTAGCGACAATTAAGAATTAATTGCCGCTAATAATCATTTTTGATGTAGGGAGTTGACTATATCCTTACGTTAAAATGAAGTTATTCTTATCTATACTTATCAATTGTACCCCCAACTAACGGTTCCCCCAAATCAATCTCAAATTTCCATTTACCGACTAAGTTAAAGTTGAGGGGCATAGTTTACAAATAGTGTATCGACTTATTCTAACAGTAAGTGAATTAATTGGGTCCAAAACTATGCAGATTTCAGGACATTTTCATGTCCTAAATTAATATTAATTTTAAAGCGTTATCATACTTGTATTTTAAGCTTTCTTTCATCGTAATTAAAGTGTCTAGAAACAAATTCAGAATTTAAAATTTATTTAAAGTTTTAATTCTGACCACAATTTGTTCGATTTATTGATATGTTTCATTTGAAATTATACTTCGCAACTATTTTAATATATTCCAGTCCCTGAACTCACAAATTGCTGGCTCCAAAGATATATGTTTAGTGAAATTATATTCCTCTAAACTAATGTTCAAAATAAGGATTATCCTCTAATGAAAACGGCTAACAACGATTACTTCTATGTTGTATATATTGTCAAAATTTATATGCTCCTTAACATTGTTAACATAGTAAACTCCATTCGAGAAAAGTACTTTAAATAATTCAACATGTCCTTTAGTTGATATTATTATGATAATATGATGTTTGGTTGATTATATAAGAAAAAAAATGATTCTATTTAAAGTGATGCAATCTTTGATTGGTGGTATGAAATATATGTGAAACTAATGTTTTATACCGTATAAAATGTGTAACAAAAATATTTGTTTTGATAATATAAAAATAGTTTTTAAGTGCTAGCGTCATGTTCAATTTCACTAATTTTTATATGTTTTTCAAATGTCACTATTTTTAGGTCATTAATTATATGAATTGGAGTACTAATCTTGACACAACTATTTTCATTTTATTTCCCTTTTTGTTTTGTGAGTTAAGTTTTCTTCATTTTTATGCTCCACAAGTTATTTCCAACATGTCTGGATGCCATAGACTTGAATTATTTGATGGGAATATAATGTCCTTTTGTCATAGATAGCTAAGATCAACATCTACGCATGTTATGAAAAATTAATTCGATGAGAAAGAGTCAATGAAATAATTATGGATCATGTCCATAGAGTATAGTTTTTGTTTGAGAAAAAGACTATAAACTATTTTGCTTCCAACTTGTTGTTTGTCATAATTACCAACGTCACATAGTTTAATATTGGATGGCGTAAGCAATTGATAGTGATATATAATCGAGGGAAAAAGAGTCTGATATACCCCTTAATTTTGTTATTTAAAGCTGATATATTTATCGTTATTAAAGTGACTCATATATACCCCTAGTCTCTTATTATTCTACAAATGACTCACATATATCATTTTCCTCTAAAGGAAGTGAAAAAAATAATTAATTTTTTTAATTACTTTTTTAAAAAATATAATTTTATATGGGTATATTTAATCCTCCTCGAACATATATTATTTTTAAATATTTTTTTGTTTCAGTGATTGATTTAGATTTATTATTTTGATGGTCAAGTTTATTTAAGTTTCGTTAATGTTCTTAAATTTTTTTCACTTCCGTTAAATGAAGGGTATATGTGAGCTCATTTTGTAACGGTAGAAGTATATGTGAACCGTTTATATAATGGTAAGGGTATATATGAGCCGCTTTCATAACGAGAGACATATCTACTCCAAATGACAAAGTTAAGGAGTATATCAGACCATTTTTCGTGTAATCAATAATGTACCAATTTAGATAGCGTAAGCACTTGATAGTGTAAAGTATCGGTGGAAAAAGCACATATTGTGTGGATGATTTATAGAATTTTGAGAATTGTGAGATTTTAGATATTGTAGATGTATAAAGTTTTAAGGAGATTAAGAACTTCTTCGATCAATTTATTGGAAGTTATTTATTTTGATATAGTTTGCAAAGTGTTTTTTAACGGATAGGTAAAATGTCTTTGAATAATTTTTGAAAATGTGATTCCGAAGATTAGATTATGAAAATGAATAAGTACCATATCAAAAAAAAAAAAAAAAAAAAAAAAAAATAAGTACCATATCAACGTTTTACAATTAGGATTTTTTAAACTGAGAAAATGTTTCTAGCTATACTATGTTATTCCAAAAAGAAATGGTAGAAGAAAAAAAAATTGTTTTTGACAGGCTAGTTATTCATAAAAAGGAAAATGATCGAATTTGTTCGTGAACTACGTGAAATAGGTCACTTATATCTTTATTATATTTTGGGACAAAAAAATGTCTTTGTTATTATTCTCAGAGTCCGCATACACCCTCAAGAGTTAACACTCCATATTTTGATTGACTTGGCAAGTCACGTGGAACTAATCCTTTCACCTAAGCATTGGCAACCAGAATTCACTACAAAAGAACTAGACCTTTAATATGAAAATAGTCGCCACAAAAGCAAAAAAAATCGTCACTAAAAGTTTTAACATTAAATTCTAATTTTGTGTTTTTTTCTTTATTATTTTTTTAAAAATGAAAATAATATCGATTAAGTAGAAGTTTGAAGACACTGTATATTTTTATTTTATGTTAAATGTAAATGTATAAAGTGTACAATATATGATGCATTATATCGTAGGAGATGTGAATCGAGAAGTAATTTTCATGATTTTTCGTTATAATATCAGGTGTTTTTAATATTGATATTGCAAGTTATTTATTTTAAAAAATTATGTTGTAATCGAAAATTAATTATTATATTTTTTTGTTGAAAAACTAGATTTTACTAGCGAATGGTTGTTGGAGGGTTAGTCATCACTAAAAATCATTCATAAAAGTCGTCACTAAACGTCAAGTTCTTTTGTAATGAATTTTAGTTGACAACGCTTAGATGGAGGGATTAGTCTCATGTAACATGCCATGTCACTAAAAAATTGGTGTCAACTCTTGAGAGTATTTGTGGTCTCCTAGGAGGGTATAAATGATCTACTTCGCATAGTTCAGGGGCAATTTTGACACTTTTCCGTTCATAAAATGAGAGAATGAAGGTGTTTGATAATAATAATAACAACAAGAGAAAATGCTCAATATGCTATTGAACTTTCAGAAAAGGCTCATTTATGTCATTCGTTAAAAGTTTGGCTCATCTATGCCATTACCGTTCAAGAAAAGATTTATTCATGCCATTATTTTTTAACAGTGGTATTACAAAATCATTTTTGACACGTGACCAATGATAATTCGGCTACATCACCAATTTTTTAAATTAAAAAAATCATAATTCTGAACAAAAATTGAATTATCTTTTATTATTAAAAAAATGATGACATGGCCAAATCATCAAATTTTTAAATAAAAAAATCAAAATTCTGAACAAAAATTGATTTAACTTTTTTTAATTAAAAAATGAATGATGTGGTTGAATTATAATTGGCCACGTATCACAAATAGTTTTGCAAAATCGATGTTAAAAAATAATGGCATGAATGAGTCTTTTCTTGAACGACAATGTCATAAATGTGCCAAACTTTTAATCGATGACATAAATAAGCATTTTCTGAATAACATATTTGATCCCTTTTCCTGATAATAAAAAATATACTGAAATAGCAACAGAAAGGAAAAAATTCCCCCAATAAACTTGTTTTGAATTTTTTAATAAAGACACGAGGACAAGACACCACTAATATAATAATTCATATGGGAGAATTGTCCGATTTTCAATATCATCCTATGTGCAAGAAGCTCAAATTCACACAGTTGATATTTGCGGCTGACCTTATGATCTTTTGTAAAGGCAACATTAATTCTGTTTCTAGAGTAATGAGGCACTAACACATTTTAGTGATGTCACAGACTTGCAAGCTAGCATGGATAAGTCCAATTTATTCCTGGCAGGAGTAGACGACCAGACCAAAGATTAACTAGTGCAGAAGACTGGGTTTGTCTTAGGTACTCTTCCTAAAAGATATCTAGGCTTACCTTTGTCTTCTAAGGGTTGGAGTAAGATGGAGTGTCAACAATTGATAGACAAAATAACATCTAAGATCAGTAATGTGCTTATTCGCCTTCAAATAATTAATGTTTTCCTTTTCTCAGTAAATAGCTTTTGGAGTTTCGTATTCATATTGCCTCTAGTACTGAGGAATCAAGAAAAATGCCACTAGTTTCCTGGGAACAAGTCTGTATTCCTAGGAAGTTTGGTGGCTTGAACGTCAAAGGTAATAAGTTGTGGAATATGGCCTCTGTTAGTAGACTTCTATGACAACTTGCTGTGAAGGAAGATGTGTTATGGATCAAGTGGGTACATGAAGTATATATGAAAACAATGATAACATATGGATATATACTCCACCATTGGACTCAAGTTGGTACTGGAAGAAGGTTAATGTCTTGAAAGCAGAGATGCAGATTTGGTATTCATCTGGTGCTTATTTGCTCACTTCCGAGGGAAAGTACTCACTCATACAGAGTTATAATACACTATTGGGGAAACATGCTAGACGTAGAGTGACTGACTTAATCTGGACTAGATTTGCTCAACCTAAGCATAGATTCATATTGTGGTTGGCTGTGCAAGATAGATTACTAACCAAAGAGAGACTCAAGAGATTAAATACTCTAGAGGAAGATGACACATTTTGTTTGTGTAAGAAATCAGGAGAGTAGACCCATATTCACTTTGTTCTCTACTTGTGAATGATAGTGAGAGTCTAAACTGAAATGCAAAATTGGTCTGGAACACTACTCCTACTGGAACTGTCAAACATATTCTAAATGGACTCAGAAGAAAGAAGTGGAAACAGTTTCACAAGAAATTTACTGCTGCATTGTGCGAAATATGATGCATCAGGTCTTGTTTAAAGGAAATACAGATACATCTGTGACACAAATTAAGAAGGAATTTGTAGATAGACTTGAGATAGTTAAACACAAATTAAGAAGGAATACAATGATACACCAGGTCTAGAGAGCAAGGAATTGGAAATTGTTTAAAGGCATCACGATAAATATAAATACGTCTGTGACACAAATTAAGAAGGAATTTGTAGATAGACTTGAGGTAGTTAAACACAAATTAAGAAGAAATTTGTAGATAGATTTGAGGTAGTTAAACGGTATAGAAAGGTGAATACGTATAGTTGGTTGTTGGAGATTTGTGTAATTAGAGTTCTATATGAGGCTTAACTCACTTAATAGCTCTCTTAGAAGGGGTAATTAGGGGATTGAGTGCTCTTTAGGTGTATTTGATTTTTGTTTGTTAATGGTAATTACATTGGTTACCAAAAAAAAATCTTATTTTATGTAATTCAACTCTTAAAATGACTTTGAAAACGCTGGATCACACAAATTACCAACAAAAAAACACTTTTCAAACACGAACTGATATAGTGTTTAGTGGTAGAAGAGTAAAGAACCTAAAAATCAAGATGAGTATCACTAGATGCAATACCAAGGTGATCCATGTTTTATTGAATGTCTAAATCTTGATGAATAGAGTTACTTAACATTTGTGACAATGAAAAAAAAAAGATTGGACTTCTGAGAATGCACTATCGTATTTCTAATATAACGACATATCCAATATAATCCCAGAAGGTGGATTATAAGCGTACGGCTCTACCTTGTTAAATCCCTTATCCCTCTATAGATCCTCTGCTCAAAGAAGACCTTTACTTTTTATCTGCACTAAAGCAACTTCTCAGCTTAATGCTGCTTTTAGATGAGCTCACTCTGTTATATGACACACAGATGTAACATAAAAATCAAAAGGAAGGTTTTTTGCAGTGGCAGTTATTGTCTTTTAAACACATGTTAGATGGACAATAATGTATCAGAAGTTGTTGTGAGCAAAATATAAACATCATGAGATTAAAGAAGGCAGGCACATATAGTCAACACGACGGAACCATATTTAAAGATGAGCTATCAAGTTCTAAGACAAGCAACAGAAATTATTAACCTAGAAAATAAAGAGCATTATTGTGCACCACCTACTGCTGGCTAGCAGCTAATCAAACGGATACGTATTCATGGATCAGCCTTGGTCCTCTTTGATGGTGCTTCATCGGTCACCTCGTCTTTAAAACCAAATGATTTTCCAGTTTTACCCATGAACCACCTATATAAAAACATGAACAAAGAGTTGTTATAACAAACCAAGAGAAAAGGATTAAAGAAAATTACAATGTGTGATATCGATACCTTCCCCAGCTGACTCTCTCGGCTACTTCTGTTTCTTTCCCTTGACACTCCATCTCAACTAATGTCCAATCATCATCAGAACCAACAGAGTCCTTCCTCGAGATGCCATTGTTATCATCGGGTAAAGAACTTTCTGATGCAGCATCTATAACACCAGTTGGCTGGACACTGTAATCAATTCCTCCTTCTGCAGTTGGTCCAGATTGCTCTCCACGCTCCTTCACTTGCAGCAAGGGACTATTTTCATCATTAAATAACATACACAATGGATTTTCTTCTGCACTGTCCTCTGTGATAGAGGTTTCCACATCACCCTCCTTTATATCAAGCAACATCATCTTATCTGCAAGTTTTCTTGATGAATTGTCCTCCTTGTTTTCTTCAGGTTTGGTTTGCTCAACTGGTCCTCCATTATCTACTCTACCGTCAGTAGGAGTTTTTGCATCACGGAGTAATTCTTCTGACAAATAAGAATTATCATCCATCGACCTAATTTTGGCTAACTCAGAAAATGATACAGCATTTGCAGTATTTGCACTGCCACGTGTTCCCAAAGACAGCATCTGAAATTGCTTAGGTAAAGTTGACTGTTGAGCTGCAAACCTTTCTGCTTTTACAAAATTCCCCTGTTCAAGCAGGTCGGTTAAAGCATTGTTTACATATGCAACTTCAAACATTCTGGAACGTGAAAGAACCTCTATCTCCCCAGACTCCCCGAAAATGCAGCCAACAACAAGTGGGCACCAGTTAGGTTTAGACTTCGCCGCAGTATTTACCTGCCTCAAAGTCTTTTTTAACCAATCTACACATTGTTCTCCTCGTTTCTTCAGTTGGACAGAAACAGTTAGCTTTGCAATCTTTGTCATACAAATTCCAATTGTACGAAGCCTGAAGAAACTTTCCTTGGTGCAAAGAAATTCAATTCCTGTGTCCGTAAAAACAGCTGTGGTATCCAGAAACTCACCATCCAGCAACCACACTAAGAAGCTACGAGACCAATCTTCAACTGGTGCCACTGATGGAGAAGTAATCACCAAAACATCGGCTTTTCCCCATTTCTCTTCTTTGTATTTCCTCCAGCTGGAATAGAAGGCTGTTATTTTTTCTGTAAGTTGCTCGACATCTTTTGTGCCTTTGTTCTCCTCCATTACCAATTGAGGCTGATTGTTCCTGCCTCGCTTCTCTCCAATCTTACACTGCTCTCCAAACTGAAACAGCTGATCGACGTCTTTCTTTCTTTCTCCAAAGGTCTTTGATTTGAAGTCTTTAGCATCCAATTTAGATGACCCAAACTTGAACACATCATCAACATGTTTGCTTATTTCCTTTAACTTGTCCTTTCTACCATCCAAAATACTTGACCCCGACTTAAATACCTGATCACCATTTTTATTTCCTGCCTTGTGATCACGAGACATGTTTGCTACCTTATACTTATCCCGTTCTTCCCTAGGCAAAGAGAACCGTTCAATACTCCCCAGCATCTCAAGAAAATCTAAATCATTTTTAGTGAGGTCATCCACCCCGCTCACTGATTTATCACCGCAGAAGAGTCTAGTTTTGTCAAATTCAGAACCCAAATTGCTCCTCCGCTTTTCACTCAAGCCTACACGTCCAAATTTAGACTCAAGATCGTTCTTTTCCTTCACCAACAAACCAGGTTGATTTCCCCGGAAAAACAGTTGTTTCTCGTCTTCAGGACAGAAAGTAGTAAATAGTGATTGCAAAAATTCTAATTCTCGTCCAGAAATTGGTTTATCAGCAGCATGAATCATCTTATTAATACCAGAATCCACAGTAATTACTTTATACTTTTTGGGTTCTAAATCATTCATACAATTCCAAAAAAACTTAGACTTAGGGTACTCACCTTCTATATAACCCACAACAAACGGCCAATTACAATCATCATCAAAAACACCAGTAAACCCCTTGCTGTTACGAATTACCCTGGCTTGACGTATCGTGGAGTCGATGAACGCAAAACCCTCATCGTTTTTGGCCTTCAATTGAACAGAAACAGGCTGTTTACTCATCACAGTAGCACAACAACTCAAAGATCGAATCTTGGAATAATTTTTCTGTGTACAGAAAAAGAATATCCCAATAGGAGTAAAGATTACTGTCGTATCATCATGTTTTTCACCCATAAGCCATAAATAGAACTGGGATGACAGAGAATTCGGATTTTCTTGTTGCTGTGAATGGATTACAACAGCATCAGAGTTCCCCCATGAATCTTTCTTGTTGAAAATCAAACTATTGTAAAAGGCAGTAAGCCTTTTCCCGAAAAGCTCTTTCTTCATGTTGTTGATTGTTTCAGAATTGGGAAAAAATTGCACGGTGATGGGGTTTTTATGGTTTTGTTGGAGAAGAAGAAGACGAAGAAGGAGACCGAATAGGTTTTTGGGTCTTCTATAGAAATTGTGTGAAGATTGACATCATCAAATTATAGAGAGTCTTTGTATAAGCTGCAACTTGGAACTTGGAAGTTAACAAATAATAAGGCTAAAATTTCGGAGAAATAGGTTAGAAGATTTTTTTTAGACTAAATTTTGCTAGTGGTTATCCGCTTTGTATTTTACATTATTTTGAATTTTGAACTGGGGAAAAGAGTTATATAAATATTAATTTTTGATCATTAATTTCTATATTAATATAATAAAATTTTATTAAATTAATAATCTCTATGATAATATTTTTCTCCGTAATCACTTATTTCAATAGGGTAAAAAAATAATATATTCTCAAAAGATATTTGTATAAATATATGGTTATAGTAATATTATAAATTAATAATTTTTTAAAAGTATAAATATATATAAGATAATGTAGCAAAATATGATTCTATTGTATTTTTATAATTATTAAATTTAAAACTCATGTCTAACTTTTTATTGCATCTAAAAGTTTGAGTGTTACCATGACCGTAAATCTTTGTGAGTTCATGTGGAATGCACTTTTTTATACTCACATAATATTTTAGGTACTTTATCCTCATAATTGATTTTGTGACACTTTTTAAATGAAAAATCATATTTGGATATGGTTAATTCAAAGAAAATTTTTATGTTATATAATACTCCTATAGTTTAGTCTTTTTACCATCATACATGAATGATTTTAGTAAAAATACAATGAATAATAGTATTTGATTGTTAAGAAACAATTGAAATTATATTATAATCAAGTTATTTTTATAATGAATCATTAAATTCTTAAGTTTATTTTACATTAAATCATTTAAGAAAATATATATTACAATAAATCACACACATACTGTATACTTTAAATTTAATAAATATAATACATAATTTAGTAAGATATAATGATTTTGATGTATTCTTGTACTTTATAAAAAAAAAATTTTTTTATGTGAATTCGATAAATAATATTATATTTAGTAAGATACAACAATTTTGATCTAATAAAAATTAATTTTTATTGAATCTCAAATACATTTTAAATAAATAAATATTAGTTTATCGATAAAATAATATCTCTATAAACTAATAATATTCATAATCCCACCTATATTACTTTCAGAAAATATATTTGGGAAGAGATTTTTTTGGCATAAAATGGCAGGAACTTACTTTTTTAAGGTAAGGTGGTAATTTCACATAAATGGAATTAAAACTACTAAAAAGAAAAGTCTTAAGTCACTATAGATGATTTTAATAAATTACTGCCCAACAATTTTTTCCTTTCTAATAAAAACACAATTCAAAAAACATTTATTTATATTTCACTTCAATACTCTATTTTTAAGGGGGTGAGGTGGGGGTGGAATAAATATGTTCATTAAAATTTTAAAATATTATTTAAAATAATAATTATTAATTAATTAATACATTTACAAGTTAATAATAACACTACTAAATTTCATGAAATTCAAATGAATCCATCATTTTCTTTTTATAATATTTCTTTAAGAGTATTAATTTTTAGGAATAAAGTGAAAAAATATTAAACTAATTTTATTTTAATTTAATGAATAAATAAGTAATTTAATATATATAATGAGTATTTGGACAATTAAACAGTAACATTGATGACACACATAAATCTACATGAGATTCACTTTTGGATTGTATACTTCCTGATTCAGTAATTCCTATAATTATATATATAAAAAAAAGTGAAAATCTTATTTTTTGATCGACTATTTAAATTTTTATCTGGTTGGTGAAGATTTAATTTTTCGTTTTGTAATTTCCTTCTTCATTTCTTTTCCCCCCTATTAAAAAAAAACATAATGATTTTTACACAACTTTTTTAAAACATTAGATAAGGTATTATTAGGTTCGAAAGTCATTAAGGTGTCATGAGAAAGCTATACTAAAACATAATATTATTAATATAATTTGACCAAACGATCTATATATGAGAAAACATTTACGAAAAAACACAAGCATGTTGTTAAGGAGGTCTAAATTAATTTACATTAAAAAAATACGCTATTGACAATTTTAAATCACGAAGAAAATAATTATTTATACGTATTAAATTAAGTTTTTAAAATAAATATACCTAGATTTAACCTTTAACTTTGTAAAATTTTGTCCATTCCTAACTCCTATTTCGCCCATAAAATTCAAATATTATAAATAATTTATTTGAATAAAATTATGGGACAACTTATAGATTTTCCTACGATATATTATGAAATTGGGTAATAACCATCCAACTTAGTTAATATTAGTGTACGTACATTCTCCGACTTCTCGAATTACATGCTTAATAACAATCTTCGTGCCAAAATCATTAAGTATTGTATTTACCAACGTTCTTCTATTGTAAAAATTATTTCATAAGAAGTTGAACTCAATATTTATCGTGATAAATATTGCATAGTTATTCATAGGTTTCATATTCTCATTATTCCATTTAAGAGACTAAATATTTATTTGATTTAGTAACTTTTGAGTATTGAATGAATTGTTAACTATTAACTATTTATGTATCAGATCAAAGTATTATAACTATGTCAGATATCAACTATTCTCAATTCACATTTCAATTTATGTTCATCAATCAATCAATTGTCAACTGTCAACTGTTATCTGTATCTGTTCAGAGTTTTGTAACTACATCAACTATCAACTATTTTTAATTTACAACTCAGGCTAACGTTAATCATCAATAAATCAATTGTCGATTGTCAATCATTAATAAAATAACTTTCAAATATTAAATTAACTCTCAACTGTTATAACTACGTCAACGATCAGCTGTTAACTACTCTCGTTCACGATTCAATCCAACAACCACCAATCAATTAATATTGTTGGAGGTCTAAAGATTAAACTAGAGGAGGTGATGCAAATGTCATGTATGAGAGGTCAAAAGTACTTGATTTTGCTATGCTATTTGGATCAATTAATAGAGTGATAAATTAAATTGTCCTAAATTGAAGAGTTCAAAACCTACCAATTAATCTTAGTTTTAAACCTCAAAATGTTGAACCAAGGTTGAAAGATAGAGTTACAATTAAATCTTATCATTTGATTGACTATTCAAATTTTGATCTATTGGTGAAGATTTAATTCTTCGTTTTGTAATCTACTCCTCCATTTCTCTTACCCCTATTAAAAATAAAAAAATAAAAAACATAGTGATTTTACATAAATTTTTAAAAATATTAGATAAGGTATTGTTAGGTTAGAGCGTCATGCAAAAGATATACTAAGACATAATATTATTAATATAATTTGATCAAACGATCTATATATAATCAAACAAATATGAAAAAACATAAGCATTTTGGGAGGAAAATCTTCCCCTAAACAAAACTCTTTAAATGATTATATTGTGGATGTTATTGTGTTCTTATATAGAAAAATCTTCAATTTATAAAGTTTCAAAAAATAGGAATTACCAAATATAAAAGAGATTTATATTTTTTTTTCATAAAAGTTAAAATCAATTATAGTAATACTTTGACTTTTCTTTGTAAAAAACAAAACTTATAACATGAAAAAAAAAAAAACGCATACCAAAATCCTAAACGGTTATATACGGTTGATGAAAGCATCACCAATAGAAGAGAAATCCAATATCAACTGCATAATCCTTCAACAAGAAGGGAGTGAAACGAAACTTATTTTTTGCGGAGATTATCATAAATTGATAAGAATAATAATCAAAATTTTTGAAGATTAAAAAGTCTTAAGAAGGTCTGAAATTTATATTAACAAAATATGATATTGACTATTTTGAATCAATAATTATTTATATATATTGATAAAATATTTAGGACGCATGTGTCATGTACTTTATATACAATGCAATTCACATTTTATACAACGTATAAAAATATTGAAAATTTAGTGAAATTATGTAGGCGTTTAATTATGAAAATAAAATAAATACTTATTGTATTCGAAAATTTGAAGTTGGAGTAGTATTTGACCATATTTTTACAAGAATATTTGAAATTTGAATATATTTTGTCTGAATATGATTTAAATCCTCAATTTCTATAAAAAGAATCACTTGCCTTGACTAGCTTAACCATGTGTTTATATATTCATTCGACTTGACACATTTATTTTTTGTTGGTGGTTTGAGTTTTTTTTTTTTAAATGGACGGAAGGATGAATCATGCAATTTTTTGGATAGCCCAAGGATATTTTTTGTTCACTTATATAACATAAGGGTGTACTTTAAGTTTAGGTCATAGTTGAGGAATGATTTCAGCTTTAAACTCATTGTATTTATCAATGTTCTTCTATTGTAAAAATTATTTTATTAGAAATTGAACTTAATATTGATGGTGATAAATATTGCATAGTTATTCATAGGTTTCATATTCTCATTATTCCATTTAAGAGATTAAACATTTATTTGATTTAGTAACTTTTGAATATTGAATATCAACTATTTATGTATCGAATCAAAGTATTGTAACTAAATCAACTATTAACTATTCTCAATTCACATCCAAATTTAACGTTCATTAATCAATCAATTGTCATCTGTCAGCTGTTATCTGTATCTGATCAGAGTGTTGCAACTACATCAACTATCAACTACTTTCAATTCACAACTCAGTCTAACGTTGATCATCAATCAATTGTCGACTGTCAGTCATTAATTAAATAACTTTCAAATATTAAATCAACTTTCAACTGTTATAACTACGTCAGCGATCAGCTCTCAACTACTCTTGTTCACGATTCAATCGAACAACCACCAATCAATTATTGTTATTAGGGGTCCAAAGAGGAAGAACAATTAAACTAGGGGAGGTGATGCAAATGTCATGTATGAGAGGTCAAGAGTAGTTGATTTTGCTATGCTATTTTGATCAATTAATAGAATGATAAATTAAACCATCGTAAATTGAAGAGTTCAAAAATTACCAATTAATCTTAGTTTCAAACCTCAAAATCTTGAACCAAGGTTGAAAGATAGAGTTACAATTATTATTTACTAAAGACAAATACAAGAATACAGTTTTAGAAATACAAATCCTTCTACAAGCACTCAATCACATCAGACAACAACTAAATTGATGACATTCAAGTTAAATGTTAGAGTTTCTTTTAGTTCTAACTTAATATTTTATTGTATTTGTTAGTTATCACGAAATCACAAAATTTACTAAGGGTTTTCGATAACAAAGGATTAACACATGAAGAGAATAGACACCAAGAAAATTCATTGCACGCACTCATGCGCAGACATATATGGTTTTTCGATGAAAAAGTTTTGAATAAATCTCTTACGTAATTTTGCTCCGCCCATGTTCAGTTTATTGGCACGATATTAATTAAGTTGTGTGATATCTAATTAAAACTTAAGTTATTGTAAAAAGTCCTTACATAATTACTTACTTGATTTATTCTTTAACAACTTTTGAGATTTAAGATGTTCGCAACTCTTTTTGAAAATATAATTGAATGTACGTTGAAACTTTCAAATGGTTTAATTTTGGAAGATTTGATATTAGTATGACAATATTTTTTAAGTGTATGTGCAAAGTAAAAGTTTGAAATTTTTATATTCTACAGGAAGCCAAGCTCGTGTAATAGACAATTAGCGGGAAGCTTAAGTAAATGTTCGGAAATATGTTTTTTTTAATGATATTATATAGTATATATCAATAGATTTGAAATTTGAAGTTCATAGTTTTCATGATATATATATCATCAAAACGACAATAAAAATTTTGAAATTACCTTTTCAACTACTAGATCAATAATATATTCTATTAATGAGTTTTTAACTCTTTTTTTTTATACATTTACTGGATTTTTTAAAAATATAAATATGAGATTAGCATAAAAATTATTGAATTATCAGAAATATATGTTATACAAGATAAGTTTGTTTTTATAGCAAAAAAATTGAGACCTTCAATTTCATTAGAAGTTTTGAATATAAATTTCTAAAATTAAAATTAAAATTTTGTATTAGAATCTTAAATATCAAATAACTTTAAAAAAAAAAAAAGAACACTCTTTTGAATAATTTTTTTTTTTTTAAAAAAAAAGCAAACTAATTGTAGGGCTTGGATTAGAAAGAGGAGCACCATAAATAGTTTTAGTACTTATGAAAATTAACAAATTGGTACAAACAAAGAACCAAATCTATAATTCGTAAAGACTAAGCAAAGCGTCACATCCCAAAACTTATTGAGTCATCGGAAAGGGAAGTGATGTCGGAATCAAGCCGGTGGACTATGCCGGAGATGGCCGGAATCCTGTCAAATAAGATCCCTCAAGATGAACTCAAGCCTGGAGATCATATCTATTCATGGAGAAACGCCTATCTCTATGCTCATCACGGTTATTTTCCACTTTTTTTTTTCTTTTGCTTAATATCACGGGAAATCCTTTTTGCGCTTTACTCTTAGATGAACTTTCTCGATGTTTTTAATTTCTGTTTGTATCTACGTTTTGATTTTTATACAAAATGGGTCAAATTTCGATTTGATTATGTTTTTTTATTCATTCCAAGTATTAATAGGAAGGAATTTTTTTGAAATCGGGAGAAATAGCTTCAATGTTTTGTTGAATATTATCAGAAAGTACATTTAGGAGCTTATTAAAGAAACGAGACAATTTGAATTGGTAATTAGCAGAATAGTCAATTCAATTCTCGATGGAAATGCTACTTTTAAGTCTAATTTGACTGGTTTGGGAAAACTTGAATTTATGCTATAATCAACCTTTCCAAATCAAAAGGAGATTCCGCTAGGAGTTGTCGCAAGCTAATTCAGAAATGAAAGAAGTCTAACCAACTCTTATTTGCTGTGGATCTACTCGCCCGGACTTTGTGGAAGCTCTGTTTCCCCTAATTCAGAAACACAATAATAGACTTGCCAAAGTGGCTTGACTTCAGTTTTTGCTAATTATGGATATGATGAGCTTTGATGTACTTAAAACTCATGTAATGGAAATAAGTGAGTTGAATTTGTTGAGCTTTGCTAATTATGGTTATGGTGAGTTGTGCGCAAGGGCGGACCCACCCTTGACCGAGAGGTGTCAAGCGACACCCCTTCGGCAGTAAACTACATTGTATATAGAGGTCAAATTTTGGTTATATATATATATATATATATATATATATATATATATGAATGTGTAAGTATTGACAACTTTAGTCTAGTGATTAAGGGGTTGCAAAAGTTCCTAAAGGTTGTGTGTTTCAAGCGTGCGTACATCCCGCCTTCTTCAAACCCCACTTGTGGGATTACACTAGGTGTGTTGTTGTCGTATAGAATCTCCATCTGATCATTTGTGTTATGGTCTTTGAGATACATTTTTTGTCATTAAACTGTGGCAGAGGTAATTTGTTTTGTTTAATAATTTTTCTTATATTGAACTTAGTATTCCACGTTAGCAATGGAGTCTCTTACACCAGCATTGTATTGTGGACTCTCCCTACCACAAGTTGAAAGGATCTCTTTAAGAGGTTATATTGCTTATTGTCAGTCTATTAGGTTGATGCTAGTTTTACCTTTCTAGTACATAAAGAAAAGAACTTACTTTTAGTTTTGGATAAATATATATAAGGATGACTTTAGTCCTGAGGATCTCAATTTCTTTTAAGGTTCGTTATTACCTTACATGTTTCTAAAGACTCGAGTTTGGTTTTTGAATATTTTATGAAGGCTTTTCAGTTTTTAAAAAATCAACTATATATGTCCAACTACAACTCTTAACAATTTGGATCTCTGAACATTACATAAGGAAATCATTGCATTCATAGTTGGATAAATATTGAAAGAAAAGAAAATATTTGCATCAAGTATGGCAAATGAAAGCTCAGAAATTGTTATGGGACAAAAAGTTCGAAAGCAACTTTTGTTCCTGGGGCTTGGGGTGGGTGGGTGAGATTAAGAAGCTTTAATTGTGTGTCACATGTGTATTGGTACATTTTTGTTTGTTTCCTAGCTTGTTGTCGTAATGTTTCTGTATGTGCTCTGAACATTTCAGGTATATATGTTGGCGATGGTATGGTTATCCATTTTACTCGAGCTGCAGGTCAAGAGATTGGAACTGGAACTGTTTTAGACCGTTTCATATTCAGCTCATCTCCTTCACATCCCTCTGGCTCCCCATGTCCTAGATGTGGTGATCAATCAAGGACTGAAGGTGTTATCTCATCATGCCTCGAGTGTTTTCTTTGTGGGGGTGAGCTGTATCTTTTTAAGTATGGTGTCTCACCAGGGGTTTTTATTGCTAAAACTCGAGGAGGAACATGCACAATTGCCCCTTCTGATCCACCAGAGCATGTCCTGCACCGTGCTAAATTTCTCCTTCAGAATGGTTTTGGGGTTTACAACATTTTCAAGAACAACTGTGAGGATTTCGCGATCTACTGCAAGACTGGTTTGCTAGTCTTTACAAATGTCAGTGTAGGCCGGAGTGGGCAGGCAACATCCTTTTTAGCTGCCACAACTGCCATTGTTTCATCACCACTGCGCTTTCTAACTACAGGTGTTTCTGGTCTGGCTGCTGTTGGTTTTGGTGTTTACTGTGTCAGCCGGTATGTTTCTGATATTGGTGTACGTCGTGATGTCATGAAGATCCCTGTTGAGAGACTTATCCTATGCCCTGGCCCTCTGGAGTCTGAAGCTGCTACTATTACTGATATATCAAAGGACAAGGGCTCGTAATTCTATGTAAGTTGACTGCATGGATCTCATTAAGTAGGTTACTACAACATACAATGTTGTAGGTGTTGATGTTGTCATTGCTTTTGTGACTTAGGTTTGGTTATTATTGAAACAATGGCCATTTAAACTAGGCCTTGTGTGCGTTCTTCCATCAAATGAATGCTTTGATATGTTATTGTAAATTGTTTATAACAATGTTCCATGGTTCATATGGAAGACAAGTGTGTTTTGTGTGTTAACAAGATGGTTAGTCTAAGAATGACAAATTGATTGTTTTTGTGACATAGGTTTGGGTTATTTTTTCAATTCTAATAGTCTATTTGGCCAAATTTTTGAAATAAGCTTACTTTGAAAAGTGATTTTCAAAAAGGATACATATATGTTAACATAGGAATATACACTATTTATACAATATTGATGCATTACATATGTATATGTATATGACCATTTTAGAATTATTTTTTTTGTTGCATGTACAGTTACATTTGGACTAAGAAACAACAGTCTCGCGAGCCCACATTTCGTTTATTAAATCATTAAAATACTTATATAGAACCTCACACATTTTAGAGTGTGTTTGGTACGAAGGAAAATAATTTTTGGAAAATATTTTTTTAATTTTCTCATGTTTGGTTGGGACAAAAGTTTTGGAAAATGTTTTTCAAATCAACTCATTTTCCTCAAAATTAAGGAAAATGACTTTACTTCAAAAATTAAGGAAAACATTTTTCAAAAGTCTTCTCCAATTTTAAATTACAATTTTCTTTAAAGAAAAACAACAATTCTTTTTAAAAAAATTTTATTTTTTTACCCCCCACCCACCCACAACCGACCAATTCCCCCTCCCAAAAAAATAATTTTGCTTTTTTAAAAAAATATTTTCAAATTCAAATTTTTATTTTTAAACTCCTACGCTGCTCCCCCCCCCCCCCCCCACCCCCAACTCTCAAAAAAAAATAATATTTTTTTTTACAAAAATACTCTAAAGTTCAAATTTTTATTTTTTCGCTCCTACCCTCTCCCCTGCACACCCCCACCCCTGACCACTATCTCAAATAAAAATTGTTTTTAAAAAATATTTTCAATTTCATAAATTATTTTCTCTAGTAAAAATAAAAGATGTCTCTCAAAAATATTTTTCATTCATAAACCAAACATTAATCATTTTCAAAAAAAAAATTCAACTCACCAACAAACACATGAGAAAATAAGTCCAAAATCTATTTATTTTCCATGACAAAAAATGAATTTTCTATAATATTCATGTTTAAATATTTATGTTCAAAACATGGATCATGAATGTCTATAATTCCAAGAACTGTCTCTCTCATGAATGAGCCAAAATCACGATGACACCAATATGACATGTGAGATTGTATAATATGTCTTATGTTTCACTTCACATTCCCCAATTTCTAGGATCTAAGTCAAACGCTATTCATTTGTATGACCAATTAGAGTACCTCAATTATTCCATCGATTTACATTTCAAATGGATCTACAAATTTTATTTAGTCAAATTATACTTTGATATGTTATTATTATTATTATTATATCTTCTATATATTATTTTTATTAAAATATATATTATGATTATTCAGTCCTTCATCCAAGTCAAATTAAATAAAAAAACAAAATCACTTACTCTAATATATATTTCCTTTTTCTCTCATGAGATCTCTTTCCCCAAGAAAAAGATACTACGTATATAAGTTCACTATTGACTTATTATGATATTGCATGTATTACGTTTGCTTACAATCTTTAAAGTTGACAAGTGATATTGCTCATCTCTCTCAAAAATTTTAATTGCCATTTCTTTTCCTTTTAAATTATCGAAATTAATTTATTCTTTTTATTAAAGGTACTTTTAAAAGAAAAACAATTTCCAAATATCAAATTACAAAATAGAGCATTACTCTATGTTTAATACGGTAAATATGAATTAATTCAGCATACAAAATAGTCAAAGATTAATAAATAAGCTGCAAGCTGGCCAGTCAACCAAACAGATGTATCAAGTTAAGAAAGATAAAATCATTTAAGTTATCAAGTTAATAAAGATAGAAATTATTTAATGAAAATAATTACATTATTTTGTTACTATGTAATTGCTACTGAACAGACGTAGAGATTCATATTTCCTTTTTTTTCTACCCAACAAATCGTTCAAATCGGAACCCATCCGATAAAGACAAATCATATCCCAAATATAGTCTCCTATTTCTGATCAAATTCTTCAACATAAACAGAGAAGAAGAAACCCCTGCAGCAGTCAGATACTTCTTTATCAACTCTACAATACAAGAAAACCCTTTGTTTTGTTTTGGTGAGGCAATGGATAGTAGTAGATCCGATAGTGTGAACAGAAACACAAAGAAAAACGATGGTGATGATGATACCGCCCAAAACGAAGAAGCTTTGTATTCTGTAGAAAGGATCTTTGAGTCCAAAGAAGTGCCATCATGGCAGGATCAGTTAACTTTAAGGGCTTTTTGTGTGAGTTTCATATTGGGGATTCTTTTCACTTTCATTGTATTGAAATTGAGTCTCACCACTGGTATTATTCCTTCTCTCAATGTTTCTGCTGGACTTTTGGGCTTCTTTTTCATCAAAACGTGGACTAAACTTCTCGAGAAATCTGGAGTTCTTAAGCAACCTTTCACTCGACAAGAAAACACCGTCATTCAGACCTGTGTTGTTGCTACTTCCGGTATTGCATTTAGCGGTAAGTATTCTAGGGTTTTTATTTTTTTCTCTCTCTCTCTCAGGTATTTTATCAAACACATTAGCTGCAACTATTAGAATAATTAGTGTTTTCAACAATTTCTTCATGCATTATCATCGCAGTTTAATTACTCGTAATTATACTTTAATCTCATAGATAATTGTGTTTTCCATGTTTTAGATCTTGTTAAATCCGGCCAGAAAAGTAGAAGTGGATTAAAGGAGGATTAATTTAAAGAAATTCTAGAAATTAATTATATTCAGCCAGTTTGTTAGAGATTTGGATTAACTAGAAAGTTTGCATGTTTGAACATGAATTTGGGCCACGTGTATTTCTCATGGGCCCTCTTGGGCCTCCAGCCTTTGTGGGTTTTGTGTGGGTTCCACAAGGTTGACTTTTGGTGTGGTGGTCCCACATAGTTAGGCTAAAAGGTTTGTGAATGTCCTATGAACAATAGCAATAAATATTATTTACTCCCTCTTTTGGAGATTTATGCCTTGCATAGGGTTGAAAAAAACCTTTTGAAAATTATAATTAAAAAAATAAGTTGTAGATATTTTATATTTGTGTGTCTATAATTTATTTATTTAAGAAAAAAGATATTTTATAGTTAAAATATCACTTTCTCCGTTCACTTTTATTTGTCGATTATTTCAGAAATGATTTTTTTAAAATGAAACTTGTCAGTTTTGGCTTATTAAGAAAAAGACTTCTATTTTAGCCTATCAGTAAAATTCATGACATGCCATTTTACATTTAACATTACCACATATCTTTAGGGTCTTTTAGTGTGATGGATAAGAAAAAATAATGGTCACATCAGTTTTTAGTACTCCTTAATTTTTGTTCGGTTGCAAAGTGTGGGAACTTATTCCAAGATAAATAATTATTTTTGTACAGTTCATTGGATTTGCTTCATGAAATTGAGTTTATTGCAAATTATCGGAACATACCAACTACTACAAGAACAAATTAGGAAGCTTTGATTGAAAAATGATATTAGTGTAAGGTTTAACAAGAGCTTGATATTCAGAAGTTCTATAGAAAATAGTTTACTATTTTCCAAATAGAATGCTTAGTATAGTATCTCTGCTAGCTCTTGTTTGGAGAGTTTAATCAAGATAAAAACTTTTTGCAGTTTTGTTTGGCTTAATTCCAATTATTAAGAATAATAGACATGAACTAGTGTGTATGTTAACTGTGTTTGGGTGCTAACTTTGTCAATATTGAGCCTTGTTCTTCCACAACTTTTTTATGATGGAATTTCTTACCTTGAGCAATATTGAGCAACAATGCTAGCTTAGCAACAGCCTTATATTATTCCTTCATGCCTTGCGCATCTCAAGTTCAATAACTCTTAATTTCTCTTTTTCACTTTTGATGAGCAGGAGGTTTTGGAAGCTATCTGTTTGCCATGAGTGAAGTTGCTGCCAAACAATCAACTGAAGCTAATAATGCATTCAATATCAAGAACCCCTCGTTGGGATGGATGATAGGTTTTCTTTTCGTTGTTAGCTTTCTTGGGCTTTTCTCAGTGGTTCCTCTTCGTAAGGTATTTCCTTTTCTCAGGATATATGCAATGTATATACGTAATAAATTTCCTTGCAAAAGGTGAAAGCTGCTGTTCTCAGGATTTTGATCAGTTTTACTTTTTTCTTTATAATCAAATTTGTTTTGTTAATTATGTTTCAGATTATGATCATAGACTTCAAACTGACATATCCAAGTGGCACAGCAACTGCTCACCTGATCAATAGTTTCCATACCCCACAAGGAGCTAAGCTAGCAAAGTAAGCAAGTTACACAACTTCAGTAAATTCTGTCAGCATTACAGAAGGTATGCTGACAATTTTTTTGTTTCTTTTTAATTGATCACTACAGGAAACAAGTAAAAGCTCTGGCGAAATTCTTCTCCTTCAGCTTCTTATGGGGTTTCTTCCAATGGTTTTTCACTGCTGGGGATGACTGTGGATTTGCGAGTTTTCCCACGTTTGGCCTTAAAGCATATGAGAACAAGTAGGTTCTAATTAATTCCAAACTACCTCTATGTGGTAAAGGCTCAATTCCTGTCATCTCTGTAGCAATTGAAAGAGATGGTATAGTTTCGCCTTCAACTTTTGTTTACCTTGATTTAACAGTTAATTTTTTCTGTATCAATCAGGTTCTATTTTGATTTCTCAGCAACATATGTTGGTGTAGGGATGATATGTCCTTACCTAATCAACATATCTTTGCTACTTGGATCTATCCTTTCTTGGGGTATAATGTGGCCCCTGATTCAGGACAGAAAGGGTCATTGGTTCCCTGCGGATGAGAGCCCGAGCAGCCTTCATGGCTTGCAGGGATATAAGGTAATCTCTTCCTTTTACATTTAGCGCAGACAGATTAAAATGAAGCACAGTTTCAATTCTTAAAATATACTTTCCTCATAATTCTCTTCTATTGCAGGTCTTTATAGCAATAGCCATGATCCTTGGTGATGGTCTCTACAATTTCGTAAAGGTATTTGGACGAACACTATATGGTTTGTATTTGCAATTCCGCAGTAAAGATGAAGGAGCAGTCCTGCCAGTTGGTGCTCGTCCATCTCCTCCAGAGCCTTCCATGTCTTTTGATGACCAACGACGAACAACGCTTTTCCTCAAGGATCAAATTCCAACATGGGTTTCCATAGTTGGTTATGTTGGCATTGCTATCCTCTCTACTATAACACTTCCACACATTTTCCATCAACTTAAGTGGTACCATATCATTGTGATTTATGTTTTTGCACCGGTATTAGCCTTCTGCAATGCTTATGGTTGTGGTCTCACTGACTGGTCTTTGGCATCCACCTACGGAAAGTTGGCAATCTTTACAATTGGTGCATGGGCTGGGGCTTCTCATGGAGGGGTTCTTGCTGGACTAGCTGCATGTGGCGTCATGATGAACATAGTCTCCACTGCATCTGACCTAACACAGGACTTTAAGACTGGTTATATGACATTAGCTTCCCCACGGTCGATGTTCATAAGCCAGATTATTGGCACAGCAATGGGTTGTCTCATCTCCCCATGTGTATTTTGGCTCTTCTACAAGGCATTCCCTGACTTAGGTACCCAAGGTTCAGCGTATCCTGCCCCTTACGCCCTGGTGTATCGTAACATGTCTATCATTGGAGTTGAAGGTTTCTCAGCTCTTCCAAAGAACTGCCTCATCCTTTGCTGCATATTCTTCATAGGAGCTATTGTGATCAATGGCATCAGAGATCTTGTGGGAAAGAACAAGGCAAAGTACATTCCTCTCCCAATGGCGATGGCTATTCCCTTCTATCTTGGCTCCTACTTTGCTATTGACATGTGTCTCGGGAGCTTGATATTGTTCGTTTGGACAAAGATTAATAAGGCCAAGGCTGATGCATTTGGGCCTGCTGTGGCTTCTGGTCTGATTTGTGGTGATGGAATCTGGACCTTACCCAGTTCAATACTGGCTTTGGTAGGAGTGAAACCGCCTATTTGCATGAAGTTTCTGTCTAGGAATGCCAACACCAGAGTCGATAGTTTCTTAAATTCTTGAACTCCCCCCCAGTAGGTGTTTCTCATTTTCTTTTGTACTGATAGTATTATCGTCACATTTGCTATGAAATTGTTCGTGTACATATCAACTACTTCAATTGTCGAACTCAATTGAAACAGGAATTGCTATCTGAGTTGCTTCTTCCTTTCCTGCGTCAACTTTCTTTATTATTATTTGTTTTATTGGAAAGATAATATATCTCATTTCTTTACTGTTGGAAAGACCAAGAAAAATTAAAAATAAAAAGAAGAAAATTCGTTATCCAGAAGCATATATAAAAGCTTGAAAACGTCAACACGTTTTTTACTCGAGTCCTTTCCAGATATTTCTAGCTTTTCCCATATTCCCTTATCTTTTCGAATATATATGCTTAATCTTAATCCCAACAACCCCACCTTTGTGACTCTATTCTGCCATATCTCTGTTACTTCCGGGTGATCTAAGTTTCTTTAATTGCCACAAGTTTTGCAGCAAATCTGGTATATACGCAACAACTGCTATTGAAGCTAAAATTAAGGTTGTGGCTGCAGTAGACTTGCCTCAGAGAGTTTTGGTTTCGTTATAATTGTCACTAGTGCCCCAAATATGTGTTTGGTGTTTGTATGTGATGAAGATGAGAGGGTGTTACAAAGACAGGCAGCTCCAGGAGCTTGTCCTTACTGCGGAGGGATGGTTCAAGCCGTGGACATGGAGAGTCAGTGGAGATTCTGCTTTGTCCCTTATTATTTCAAGACTAAACGCAGATACTACTGTACCCTTTGCACCAGACGTCTCATCATCCAATAATTTTACCTAATCTTATGATATAGCCTCTTTGTGGTCCTTGAACTTTCTAGAAAACAAAGATGTATGATCTTTTGGCTTTTCAGGTGTAAAGGGTGTGTATGTGTTATTGTTATCTGAGTTTTATATGTTGGTTTACCATTTCTCTTTAATTATTTGTTGGTTATCTATAGATAACTACTCTGTTCTGGTTCCAAAATCATATGGTTAGAAGTTAGAATTACAAAATAAGGAAAAAGGAAAATGTACAAATTTACCTGTGATATTTGGGATTTGTCTTGCATTTTCCCTTTGTTTACCTTTCGGTCCACAAAAGTCCACATTAATGGAAAATTGCTCTGATTTTGCTGATATGAAGGAAGCCACACATGATATTATCTGTTCAAACACTTTGTCTAGACAGCAATTCAGCATAATCTTGAAGGTTTTTTAACTATTTTGCTCGAGTAAAACTTGGTGAATATGATTCCAATGAAATATTTTCCTCTTAACAATATCAACTAAATTAATCACCATAATTGAAGTATTTCCTTCTCCATTTTCCTATTCGAATCGTTATAGTGCATTCTTATTTTTCTGTAGAATTCAGTGCCTCTCTAGCTCGGGTTTGTTTCATCACAGATGTCTTTCAAGTGTTGTTATGTTTACTTTTCCTATACTTGATGTCCTTCTGTCCGGAAATGCTTTATGAAAAGGATAGATCTGTATACACAAAGTTGATGAAGATTATCTATTTATATTACATTGATCTTGCTTTCTGCACTGCATTAAACATGTAAAATCTTGTGAAGGTATTTAGTTTCTGCAGCTGTACATTGGAAGTAATTTCACCTAGGCCTCAATTAGTTCTCTAATTGGTTTTCTGTTTATGTTAACGAATGGGATATCAGTGAATTCTGAGAGTATAGCTCTAAACTCATCTCCTGTAAGAGTCTCCTTTTCCAGCAGGACATCCACTAATTTGTCGATTGCCTCCCTGTTGTTCCTGATGTGGTTCTTTGCAATTTCATATGCTCTCTCGATTATGTGCCTTACAGATTCATCAATGTCTTCTGCTAGTTTCTCTGACATTTGATTCCTCGCTAGCATTCTCAGCACCACATCGCCACTTTGTGCTGCTGGATCTGTTAACGCCCATGGTCCAATCTCAGACATCCCAAACATTGTAACCATCTGCTCAGGTTGCGAATATTGACAAGTGAAAACTTGTGAGTATTCGACTATGTTGTTTTCTTTAGTAGGTGCAACAAGAAAATGTGCTTGAGTGAATACCTGTCTTGCTATTTGAGTTATTTGTTGCAAGTCTCCTGCTGCACCAGTAGTGATTTCTGGTTCACCAAAAATTATTTCCTCTGCTGCTCTACCTCCTAAGCCTCCCACTATTCTAGCAAAGAGTTGCTTCTTAGAGATTAAGGTTGGATCTTCACCAGGAATGAACCATGTAAGACCGCGAGCTTGACCTCTTGGGATCAATGTGACTTTCTGTACTGCATCATGGCCAGGGGTCAATGTCCTACAAGCACAAGAGCTCACTCTTAGTACCTTGTCTTTTGATCACAAGAGCTCACTCCTAAACTTGTTCAGTTATTTCATTTAGACACCTTATTTAAGGGCATGGCCTATTGAACACCTAATGTTAGTTGAAAAACAAACAACAGAACAATTAAAGGGGCAAGAATTGCTGACTTACGCGCAGACAGCATGTCCAACCTCATGGTATGCTACCAGAATCTTGTTCTTTCCATCTGTCATGGTAGTTCCTTCCATTCCAGCGACAATTCTATCGATGGAATCATCTATCTCTTTTGAGGTAATCTTATCTTTTCCTCTCCTTCCAGCTAGAATGGCAGCTTCATTCATCAGGTTTGCAAGATCTGCACCACTGAATCCTGGTGTTCTCATTGCAATAACACTTAGAGACACATCTTTGTCAAGCTTCTTGTTGTTACTGTGAACTTTCAATATTTCTTCTCTTCCTCTTATATCAGGCAGTCCAACAGTTACCTGTTGAATTACAATATAAATGTAATATCAATGTTAGTGAAGTGTATCCTGGAAACTGAAATCTTTTTGGAAATTTTACATTAAAAAACTCATTTCTTACCTGCCTATCAAACCTTCCAGGTCTAAGCAAAGCTTGATCAAGAATTTCAGGCCTATTAGTAGCAGCAATGACAATGACTCCAGTGTTCCCAGTAAAACCATCCATTTCAGTAAGAAGTTGGTTCAGTGTCTGCTCTCTTTCATCATTTCCTCCACCAATACCAGTTCCTCTCTGCCTCCCAACAGCATCAATTTCATCAATAAAAATTATGCAAGGCGAATTTTGTTTCGCCTTGTTGAATAAGTCCCTAACTCTAGAAGCTCCCACACCAACAAACATCTCAATGAACTCTGAGCCAGAGAGAGAAAAGAATGGCACCCCTGCTTCTCCAGCAATCGCCTTAGCCAGCAATGTCTTCCCTGTCCCTGGTGGCCCTACTAAGAGAAATCCCTTTGGTATCTTTGCTCCAACTGCAGCAAACTTCTCTGGAGTCTTCAAAAACTCAACAATCTCTTGAAAATCTTGTTTTGCTTCATTAACTCCAGCCACATCATCAAATGTTACTCCTGTATTTGGTTCCATCTGGAATTTGGCTTTGCTCCTGCATTGTCCACAAACAAGTTAAGCATATCAATCCATTAGACATAAAGTTTCAATCTTGATCATGTTTTTATAAGTTCCCAGTCAGCATACCTTCCTAATCCAAAAGGCAAGTTTGGCCCTCCAGGGGTATTTGAAGAGCTTCTCAACAGTAAATAACCAAGCAATATCAATGGAAAAGCTAAATTCCCAAGCAAATCAAGAAGTGGTCCAATTACATTCTTTTCAGGTAGATGAGCAGCAAAATCTACATTCTTGTCTTTAAGTTTTCTCACCAATTCTGGTGGCAATCCTGGCAACTGAATTTTAACTCTCTGGACTTTGTTAAGAGCAGGATTGATCAATATCTCAGCAACAGCACTGTTCTCAAAGAAATCAACTTTCTTGACAGCACCTTGATTCAAGTAATCCAAGAATCTTGAATATGACATTCTACTTGAAGTTACCTCAACTGGTGCTTCAGTCTCAGCTCTTGCTGGCTTAGACAAAGTCCCTGCTACAAGGCTCAAACCACTAGTACTCAACAGCTTCCTCCTGTTTATTCTGGTGTCTGAATGTGTTTTCTGACATGGGGTTTCTTTATTGGAGATTTTAGGATTGTAAACATCCTTGGAGAAGTCTTGGGATTTGCATAGGGGGAACTGAGAGACAGACAAAGAAAGAGCAGTAGACATTTTGTTTTCCTCTACTTAGGCTTTTTGTGCTTATGAACTATGAATTGCAGTTTGGGAAGTTGAAGGCAGTTGACAACTTTAGATGGAGAGTTGGTAAGAATGTTACAACAATGTAGTTAGTTATATATAGGATATGAAAGGGACTACTTTGTTTGGAATTATGTTTGTGATATATATTTTGGTAGAATCAAGTATGTACTTGGTTATTCATGAAGGGTCTAGAGTAAAAGATGACTCATGGCTTATATATATTAGGATATGATGTGATGGAAAATAGAGAAGAAGCATATCTTAATTTATAATTTAATTACTAGACATTATATCAGTTTAACCATACACTTGGAGAGAAAATAGTGGTCTATTGTTTGGACAAATTCTAGTGGGCACTTCTACAGTAACTTTTGTTTCCAAAAAGAAGAAAGAAAAGTTCAAATAGTTTATCCTAGTGCCATCTAAATATAATTATTTATTCTAGTGGCAAACATAATATTTTTAAACATTCTAAAACAAGTAAGACTATTTGAATTATTCGTGACCTAATTTGATATGATATATTTTTTTTATTCGTTACTTTCATATTTCAATCATAAATTAAATTAATATTATAAATTTTATATTCAATCAAACATTCTAAGAGTAATAATATTGAAAACATCATGCATATTGCCAAACACTTGTGAATTGCGAGCCGTACATATTTTAACTATATTTTCTTGGGATGAAAAGGTGAAAAAATAAATAGCTTAGAGTTTCTAACAGATATATTTATCAGTTGGATGAGAGTGAAAAGTCGGAAGAAAGAACGGAGAGCATTGAAGAAACCTTTAAATCCTTTTCTTTGTCTCTTCTATTATTATCAAGCACTTGATTTGACGAATAAAACTGATTTAGGGCGTGTTTTGGTAAGGAAAATATTTTTTTAACGAATGCATCTTTTGTACTTTGATTTTTTATATTTACAAATCAGCGAACAAATCTTATTTTAAATTTATTTATTATAATATGCAAAATACTATGGGTGTGGGCCCTATAGGTGGATGGGGTATAGTATGAGTTGCCATTTGTGAAACTTATTTTTTTAATTTTTAAGAAACTTATTTTTTGTGAAAATATTTTAATATATTAAACAAATAAAATTGAATTGGATGAAATATCTAAAACCTTGGGTGGAGTAAGGAGGTTTATTCGAATTCCATTTTGACAAAAAATTAATATGTATATTTAAGATTAAAATTACTTTTGAAGTATTTTATATAACAAATGTTGCATTCATTCTTCTGTGTGTGTTTAATTTTTACTATTTTGAATTCACTAAATAATTTTTTTTATTTCATTGTTATTTAAAACTGGAATACTTTTTATTATAAAAAACACAATCTATTTAGCTCCGTTGACGATACATGTTAATAGAAAAACTTGAGCTTTTGAAACTATATTTGGACATAGTTTTTGGGTTGATACTTCCTTAGTTAGTTTTATGTGCTTCACAAACTGGTTCTTTTAGTACTTCAGATAGACATTTAAAAAAAGACTAAAATGTGATTCAAAAATATAAGCTTAGTACTAGTAATGGGGTAGACGAAGAAGCTTTTATAATATCGAGAAACGGACAAAGAAACTTTTCATGTCTTGCTTTATGGCTTAGTTGACACTGTACGAGGAGTTGGAATTTTAAAATAGCAGTCATTCGAACTTTCCGGTATTTACTCTTCTTCCGTCTTTCCACGAAATAAAGAATGGAAGAAGCAAAAAAAGAACTGGAAATTTTAGAAACTCAGCATCCGAACAAGTTTGAATATCTCAAGTTGGAATTAAGATCCTTCATATCTTTTCTTGAATCTCACTACTCTCACACTCTTCCTTCTTCCTCCTATGTGGATACTCAAGGTAATTTCTCTTGTCTCTGTTTCTCTACTTTAGTTTTCTGTGTGCTGATGTTGAGTTTTTGGGGACTTGTATAGAGTCATCAAGTAACAGGAAGAGGAAAAATGGAAGCTTTGCTAGTAAAGAAGAACCTAAGAAGAAGCTGCAAAGGGTGGGACAGGATACTGTGGGATGTAATAAGAGGAGTAGGATTGATGTTGTTATGGAGAGGGCGCAGGCATGTCTACGAAAAATTCAACGATTCAAAACTAGTAACATGTGATTTTCTTGTAAATGCATGTATAGTTCGAGTAGAAAACAATGAGTTCAGTTGGAATCAGAGGATGAGATGAAGAGTTGGTTCTTGGCTTATGTTTAAACCACTGTTGGAAATTTTGTAATGATCTTCACCAATATCATGTAACAGCATTGAAAATGTTTGTGTAGTAAAGAATGACACACTGGCCAGTGGCTCCTTGTGTCTCTATGCTTGTCGTTATCTATATACTCCTTTGGGTTTTGGTGAAACTTTTCTGATGCAAAAGAAGCATTATTGATCCTGGAGGGGGGCTCAGTGAGCTGTCACCTCATCATAAGGTGAAGATCCTGCATTAATAAGTGCTCAGTTAAAAACATATGTTGCATACAATCCTGCCAAGAAAAATGAACTCATATAGCGCCCATTGTTCTTTACTTGTTTTTTTGGCATTGAGGTGGATTGGTAGGATAATATACTGATTAAACTATATTTGACATTTTAAGAAACACCATGCATACTGTGGTGGTTTGATTTAAGGAATTTAAAGCATGGTATGAAAAAAGAATGGAGGAAGAGTGGAATATCATTTAATATCAAATGGTGCATTATTTCAAAAATCAAATTTACATTCTTCTTCAACTAATAATATCAGCTTTCAACTCACTCGTCTGATTAACTCATACATAAGGATCAATGAAGGATCCACAAGAGTAAATTTTTTTAATAAACATGGTATCCAGATCGCATCTCTGATTATTTCACTTGGTACCTGCTATCTCCTGCCAGCAAGGAGACCAGGTAATTCCATCCAACAACATCGGGCAGATGGAGAAAAACTACTACGGTTTTTCTTCTCTGCTAGAATTTGTGGGTAAAGTACAACACAACTGCAGAGCACAACACCAAAGTAAAAGTGATCATTTTCCGAGCAAAGTGATATAATCAATGACACTAGTCCTGTCTACATTTTAGAAACTGAAGTCAAGCATCCATCTGAATTGCTACACTGAATGCTCAGATCCCCTTCGCTGGCTTTCCCACCTTCACAACTGAAAAGAATCGCGCGGAAAGTTCAGAAAACAGGACACTGCAAGCATAACAGCCTGTGTTTCGGCCAAAGATCACAACCCTAATAAAAACAACTCTCTTAAGTTATCAACTAAACATTCACTTGCTCAGGTCATCCATCCATCACAAAGCCGCACGTCTCACAGCACTGTTACAATTGTACAAGGAGACTCGGCCTTTTCCTCTGAGGCAGATCTCTACGCTAATTGGTAGATAATTAATCCCCGCTGACAACAATTTGAATGTTATACATGACCCATCTCCCTGAAGATAAACAATAGGACAAAATCAATAAACCAGATATACAGCTTCTAGCTTTTTTTTCTTTAACATGGAAAAATCAAGACATGACTGCTAGGACTGTTCTGTCAATGAAAGGTGGATGCACATGGATATAATATCAGATAATACTTACATTTGTCTTCCAACGTGAACTAGCTATATATGCAAACTCTCACAGATCAGCCAACCTACCATCCCACTGTATTAGTTGAAAGGTTGCTAAACATCAAATCGTTGACCTTAATTTCAGATACATGCAGGGTGTGTTTCATGTGCATACGAGTCTTTGCGTTGCATTGGTTTTCAGTAAGTTAAGTTAGAAAGACCTCAAGTGGTAAGATTAGCTTTCTTGATAATAAACAGATGATATTACCGTGTATAGCCATGAGATATATATTACTTGCTTCTGCCTCTATAACATATGTTGGGAAGTCAGGAAAAGAAAAGAGGAAGTTCAATTTTTTGATAGTATAAAAACATCTGCTCTTTCTGGACGTTGTAATGAAATGGGTCTGAGCCCTGAGGAGAGTTGAAAGGATATAGACGACTAATATAGCCAATCTTAAATAGTAGTTTGGAATTGATGCATAGTTGGTTGATTGGGCGACAACATACTGGAATGTCATGGACAAGAATGTCGTGGTCCATCAGAAAGTAAAGTGAAAGCAATGTTTGTGCTTTTGAATGAAAGGCTTCCAAAACACCTGATAAAATGAAGAATATATAACTTGTGGGCTCAATCCTTACCTCTAATTTCATTTGCTAAGAATTTGTTCAAGTCTCTTGACTTCTATGATCCTTTCCATCAGGCCTTTAGAATTGCAAAGCATCTTGCATTTATGGTACGGATAGTAAACTAATCTTCATCTGAATCAGTCTTCAGCTCCTCAGTGAAACCGTCTTCCCCTTGGTTCACACCTGTTGGCTCAGAATGACCTCTAGACAACCCTCGCCGTCCCAAAATAACAAGATCAAGAAGCTTCCTCCTAGCCTCATACACTGCATTGGGTTCAATCAAGCATCCCCTTTCATAAGCCTCCCTCAAAAAAACTGTATGCCGATACCCTTTTGTCGAAAGATAAAATATCCCTGGATGATCCAAAAACAAGTCCCTTACATTCAAATCAATCCCAAACCACTTCCTAAAATGACTAATCTTCTCTACCTCAACCATTTTCTCAACTGTCAAACTCAAAAACTCGTGGACAATACCAACTGCCCTCTTCTCCATCTCCATCATCCCAATCTTATTTTTCCTCTTCTTTCCAATATCCACAGCCTCATACGGCCCCACATACTTCAACTGTTGCCATTCTTTAACCTTTGCCTTAAAACTCCTCTTCAACTTCATCCCCGGTGGATAACAATGCTTAAAACTATACAAAATCTCATTCCTATCAACCCCACAATCCTCTTTACAACATTCCACTACCCTCCAATTATCAACAGCAGCCACTAACTCCCCCTTCGGTATATCCCCAACAAGCTTCAACAAATGAGTGTTCGGTTCATTCCCACTATCAACAAGTGCAAAAAGGTCAGATTTTTTCAAGATTACACTTTCCTCAAAGTCATCAGGCAACCCAAGTTCCCTAAAAACCTTGAAAATGGCTCTAAGGGGCAATGATTTAGTCACTGACATCGACAATAAACGAACCAAACGGGTTACTACAAGTGGTAAAGTAGCATTGATAGCTGTAGCTTCGTGTTGGGTGATTTTGAGGGCGGTTTCCGTCAGTGTACAATAAGGTTGTAATTTGATAGGGTGGTGGAAAATGTTGAAGATGTGAGGGTACTTACGGAGGAAATGGGTGGCGCCGCGGTTGAGATGGAGGCGCTGGGATAGGCGGTTGAGGAAATCGAGGGAGACGGCGGGAGGTGCGGCGGCGTTGGTGGTTGTACCGAGGATGAGGTCTTGTATTGCGATTACTTTGAAGAGGTTTTTGTACTTGTCCATGAGTTTTTCGAAAGTGGGGTCTCGGTTTCTTGAGGCTACGTATTCAGCTGAGGTGGTTTTCCGGCGGAGGAAGACGGTGGTGGGTGGTTTATGGTTTAGTTTTTGGAGGAGATGGGTCAGCATGGTTCAAGAAGTGAAACCAAATTGCAATTTTTATTTTTCTTAAGTCAAATTTATTTGCCCAATTATTAATAACAAGTATTGTTTGGAACAAAGAACAAACAAAAAGAGTATATTAGAGCAAACGTTTTGTATTTTAATAAAAAGATAAAATAAATTTATTAAAAAAATAAACCGTCTCAAGAATTTTATATTTCAACAATACATTATTGACTATTTTCTGTATCTGGATAAACTATCGATCTACTTATATAAACACATCTTAATATTCAATTGTCTAAATATTAAAAATTGATTGACATTAAGTATAGAAATAAAAACCTTGAAAAGAAACAACAAAACAAAGTAAGTTAGAGCAAAACCTTTTTATATTTTAAATTAATAAAATTTATGAAAATTTTATAACTTTTTTAAAAACTTCGTATTTCATTATATATTATTTTATATAACTAACTAAATTATTGGTCAAACTCACATCCAAACACACTCCATATAAATTGTTTAAATATTAAAAATCAATTGACAACAAGTGTTGAAATTTCTAAAAAAAATTATAAAATTTTCACAATCCATATATTGAAAATCAATTAACAACAAGTGGTGAAAATTTATAAGAAAAGATCGATCTCACATGACATTTATAATAGCTAATTGACCCCTTTTTAGTTATTTATTTATACAATTTCACAATAAATCTTAATATTTTATTAAATTCCCCAATGAATAGTATAACTCTACAAAATCTTAAAATTCTACAAAATCTTATTTTCTTATATAACAAAAAATAAATTGAAAGCTACGCGTTGATCTACGTTGAAATTGAAGGTTAAAAGGGGTAAAAGTTAAGATTGAGTGCTTTTAACCATATAATTCTAATTTTTGAACTTTAATTTGATTTTTAATCCTTTTTAATCTTTATCCATTTAATTAAATAAAGAAATTCGTCTAAAGTCTTCCAAACTATACTTGAAATTTCAACTACACACTCTAACTTTATCGAATTAAACCACATGCTCCACCGCTTGTGCAGGCCCCCGTCAATTCCTTTGAGTTTCGGTCTTGCGACCGTACCCCTTCAACTGTTTAAAATTAATATAATTTACTCCCTAAACGCTTATGTGCGCAGTGAGTCTGTATCTCAGTCTCTCAAAAAGAGTGAGGATCAAAACAAATAATAAAATTTTATTTTTAAATTTTTTTCCCATAAACATGTGTATTTTTAATTATTTTTTTTCCTATTTATTTCATTTATTTTTCACAACACCATAAACTAAATCTCTTCATCACTCACCCGAGTTTGAATTAACCATGAAATTTCATTATTCTTTTTGATCCTAGAATTTCGTTTATTCAATTTGTGCATGAAATTAGAAGATTTTAAAAATCAACTATTTATTAATATTATTAAAATTGATGATCATCATTCCTAACCACATGGACAAATAGGTTAGCAAATTCTTATATTGATTTTTGGTGCCATAATTTAATAATTTAAATTCAAGTTCAGGAAGAATTTTGGGTTGTCAATAAAACTCATATGTGAATTTGAAAATAGAAATGAAAAGATCCATTGTTATGTATCCATTATTTCAATTTGAAGAATTTAACAAATTCACCCATGAAAATAACTTGAGTATCAATCAAATGATGAACGAAACGGTTAAAAATAAAATTCTCGCTAAATTGTACCTTTCAAAATTGATAAACGAAACAAGATACGATTCAAATATAAATTTTCTGAAACGTAATAATTTAAATATATTTTTAATTCATAGCTCAAATTTTTAATATACATCACACCAAAAACCGAATAAATAATCACACATACTAATAAACATATGTACATGAGATATGTTTACAATATAGTATGGATTAGAAGATGTTAAGATACTCCGCATTAATTTGACACAAAATGATTAGCAATCACAATCAAGACTATTATAAAGTAAGATTAAGAAAACATTGAAATAACAATTAAAAGTTTAAAATGTAATGATCATGATATTTAAATCCTTAAATTAATTATTAAAATTTAATAAGTAAATATCTAAAAAATTATTAAGAAGTAATAATATCAGTAATTTTTATACATATTATTTGTATGTATCACATTAATAAAAATAAAAGTAAATTATTTTAAAGTAACATAAAGAATATATATACATACGATATGTCTGCATTAAACTTTTTATCCTCATATAATTTAAATAATATAAAATTTATTTTAATTAGGAAAATATGTGTATATAGGAAACTTGGGAGGACTATTGGTTATTTTTCTTTTCGTACACTATAAATACATGACCCCTTTTTAATTTCTTTTTGTCCATCAAAGGCACTCAACTTTCTTGAAATACTTCGATTTTCTTCTTTATACCGAGAAAAAAAGCTCCGGTGCCGGAGAAGAAATCGGCGGCAAACTTCCATCGACGGCGCGTCCTTGGTGTACATTCTTGAACAAGAAAATGGTTTGGGGCCTTTTTCCTATTGATCCTCTTCCAGGTTCTATACAGGCTTCTCTTTACGTGTTGTTTCTTTCCTTAAAAATTACATGAACCACTAGAAGTTCACTTAACCCAGTAATCAAGAAAGCAATGATACTAAAAGTTCACTTGACCTAGTAACCAAGAAAGCAGTAATACTAAAAATTCACTTGACCTAGTAATCAAGAAAGCAATGGTACTAAATGTCACTTTTAGGATTGATATTAATTATTAATCAAGAAAGCAATTATTTAGCCCTCTTTTTTCTCTTTAAGTTTATGGAATATTAAGCACTCAAAAGGGTGTGACCAGTGATCAATGAATGAAATATTAATACCTCAAAAGGGTGTAAGACCTAGTGATCAATGAAATGGGAGGAGAGGAGAACCGTGATGTTTCAGGTTTAAAATTGCAGTGGAGGCAAAATTAGATGATTTCTTCCTGCATAAGCCATTGTGGGGCTGAGTTATGGTACTTGTGCTGTGAGTCCAGGATTATGTCTTTGTTTATGTTATTATGCCTATATTAGGTTTGGTCTGAGTAGAGGCTTGTATTTTTGTGTAGCACGATTTATAGAAACACTAGGTTTAGAGAACCTCCAAGTTTGTCTTAAAACACAAATTACACGTAGGTGTCTTGGCATAACAATAATTAATTTATATGAAAACCATGCGAGATCAGATTCAAATACTACTACTGGCAGACGAGGTTACATGATTTGTATGTAATTGTGTAAGTGGCACCTGTGCCACTGGGAGGTATTAGGTACCTAGTAGACTCTACTTTTTGAGGTGTGCGCATGTTGGTCTGGGGACCACCATATGTAAAGACAAATTCATTTTGTAGTATTGAAACCGAATGTGGCTGGATAAGCAGGATGGATATATAGATCAATATAGCTTAGACCCTACTAGTTGGGCTTTGAGGCACAATTGATTGAGGACTTATGTCCCATGAATAAACATATGCACGAACAATCAATTGTGTTAGTTATAGTTACAACACTACATTTCATGTATGAGCTAATTTTACTAATGTTGAAAGTTGAAGCAAGTCGTCCATGGCTTTTATTGATCGCATTTTGTTAATGACTTCTGTTGGTTTCATTTTAGACTAGAATTCTGGCTGATTTATCATGTTATTAACTTTGCTACTATCAATTGCTAATACACTGCTCTTTGTATATGCGGCAGGTGAAGATAGTTACTATTTCTTCAACGAAGGTACATATAAAGTGGGTCGAAAAGGTAATATTCTCAATTACGTACTCTCATAAAATCTCTCATAAAAAAAAATAGTGTCAAAAAAAATATGTACTCTCTTAAAAAATCTCATAAAGTTTTCTTAATATGTTTACTAATTCATTACAAGGAGTAACTTTTGAGTTTCCTCTCTTAGCTTGGTTACTCGCACTGTCACTGCTTCCTTTTTTGATTAATCTTGTTGATGAGATGACTTATATGTCACAATTTCTGATGTGATCCGTCTTCAGTCCAAGTTGTGGGTCATGACAATAGAGCATTTAACATGCCATAATTGGTTTGCTGATGGTCTGTTGTAATTAGGCTTAAAACATACTTTTCCTTTAACTGGTAACGAAATTCCTTCAAGACACACTCCTCCTTCACAGGCAAATTTTTACACACCGCGCTTGCTCAGCTGGCATGCATATTTTTTACCAGCTAATGAAGTGCGTGAACAAGGATTTTGCATCAGATGTATTATTAAGTAACATGTGTCAAAGTTTTATTACTAGTTATTTTTATCTTCTTCCTTACTTAGACCCACATTACTTCTGTCATGGACTTTCCTTAAATGTATTGTTTCACAGGATGTGATGTCATTGTCAACAAGGATAAAGGAGTTTCAAGGATACATGCAGAAATTTTAGTAGATGAGATGATTTCTTTGGATCAGTCGAAGAAACCCTCAAATATTCTGTCTAAAGTACGTGTAAGAGACTGCTCAAAGTATGGCACATTCCTCAACAAGAATCTGGATTCGAAGGAGAAAGTTCATGAGTTTCCAAATAAAGAAACGATGCTCAAGGATGGCGATCTAGTTTCATTTGGAACTGGTAATGCAACTTACAGGTGATTGAAGTTACATGTTGTGATTCTTACCTCCTACATAGTATTTCTTGTTAATTGTCCATCAATCCTATTGAACAAACATATTGATGTGATGATATTCATCAAACAGATTCTCTTACGTATCATTCATATTTTTCATTTGCTCCCCGAAGCATTCAAAAACAAATCAACTTATTACAAAGAAGGTTTCATCAATAGGTGAGTGATCATTTATGCTATGTACATAAAATATATGTTCAGACAGTTTATGCACTTTTGTGTTTCAGGCTACTTATAGTGTTACCAGTGTGATCTGTTGAATTCTTGATCTTGTTTAATTTTTTTGCTGTGCTAATTTCAAAATATTGTTTCCTATCCGGTGGAAAAAATGATGAATTTTAAAATAAAATAAAGATGTGATGGGAATTATACTAGTCTTTGATGCACAAATTGTGGTTAAATGACGAATACAACCAATTATTTTATACCTATTTTCTATTGGTGTTGTGGTCAAAAGGACCAAGAACTACTAGAGTATCAAAATATGTCCTCATACATAACCCTAGAAACCGGATTTGGTACTTGATTTACTGTAGACTGCAGTTACATTTAAAAGAATAAATACCTATATATTATCAAAAAAGAGTAAATGCCTATATATAATGTGCTTACAAGCATAGAAAGTATCTTGAATGCTTTCATGCATTTTAGGATGCCACAATCATAGTAGTCTAAAGTTGCAAAAGCACAAGGAACCTGTTAGGCTGTTATAGAGGGAATACCTAGATTATATTATAATCTCAATTCTTTTCATTATATGTATTTGTATGTTCAGAGGATGTCATATGCCTATTACTTTCAATCTCCTTGCAGGTGCAAGTATAACTAAGAAGTGGAGTTTGGATTGCTCACATGTGCTTGTAGATGACTCCTTTCCTCTGAGTGATGACCTGATTGATGCTATTGTCGCTAGAAAACCCTTGGTTCAGTATAGCTGGGTCGAGGTATTCTTGTATAAATTACCTAAGATTTTGCAAGTATAATTTGCCAATAAACATGTTTATTCGCATTTAGAGTAGCTGATATCTAGATACACAATGTAGTTCAAAGTAGTGATACTGTAACCAAATGTATACACATGACAATCCTTACACATAGATTTACTAATGTGAGGAATATGATTTAGTTGTTTTATGATTGTGCTTTACCTACCTTACATTATGTTAGATCTTTCCCTTTGTTATTTGAAGATTTGAGATAGTTTTCAATCTTCCAGAGAGATCCAAATAAACAGGCGGGTATCATTATGCGTGAACTTCATGATTGCAGTGATATAAACAATGATAGCATTATGCTTTTCTTTCAAATATTGTTCCATGACATCAGATAATCATCTGTCCCCTCTGCATCAGGAAATTTGTTAGTTATTGAGCCGTGCTATAATAGACTACTTTTCCCTTTCTTGTAGAAACGAGGAAATCTAGAAGGAGTACAAGTGTGGTCTGAAATACTATCTCTTTGCATTATGTTGGTTAAGAAGCCAAAGATTCTTTGAAGGAATTAATAATTCCCTACATAGCTTGCAATACTTTAGCTTACAGTTTCAGTTTTCTGGTGCAGCTTAACAAGCGTACATGATGTAAATGTTTTCTTGGATTTGTGGCTCCCTACCCTTTGAAAAGTGTCTTACATCTAGAAGAAGTACAACAGTAGTCTGATTTTTATTTTTTGTTTTGTTTTGAGAAAGGATGTAAAATATTCTTTCTGCATCATATGGGTAATATGGATTATGCATTATATGGGTTATCTAGAAGAGAATCCATATATTCTTTGGAGGAATTTGTTCAGCTTTCTGTTGCACCTTAATAAGATTTTCGTGGATTTTGTGGCTCCTATCTCTTTGATAAGGGACCTAAATCTTTGTACCTTTTGTAATTTTGAGTTCATAACTTCCTTCTCTGAGTTGTTGAAATGGATACTCTTTACTCATTCTGAAAACAGAAGAAAAATGAACTTAGCCCTTAGCTCTTCGATTTGTTGCATCATGCTTTTACAGTATTCAATCATGAAGAAATTAATTTTTCTTTTGTTTATTTAATTGGTTGGCTGTGAATTTCAGCTAATTGCAGGAAAAAATATTTGCACCGATATTCCAAGCCACAGTTCGTAAGTACTGTCTTAATATTAATCACATTATGCTTCTGAAATACATGTACAACATTTCTCTTTTGTATGCTGAAAAGATTAGTTGTGCCGTGTTACCCAGTCATGCACCAAAGTTGATGCTGGAAGGAGTTTCCGTGCAAGTGGTAGATCCTCAATCCCGTGAGTGTTGTTTGAAAGGATATGCTTTTTTGCTGGAACCAGAAAACAAGGTGATTGTTTTCTTAGTTTTTGCTGCTACTCTTTTGCATTGCATCAAGCAAGTCATGCAAGATGACTTGATTGAGAATTACTTAGATATTTTTGCTAGACTGAGATAAATTTTTCCCGTTCTTTGCAGTATAAATTTGAGGGCAGGTTGCAGTCCTTACTGGAAGTTGGGGGTGCCAACATTTCTTCTTCTGAAATGGTTTGTCCTAATGGTCTATGTTATTGTTGGCTGCTCTCCCTTCCCCATTTTCCTTGGTCTTCCTCTCTGCATCTTCTGTATAGCTCACCTCTTAAGATTGAACTAATTTGGTAAATCCTAGCATGTTTGAAAAGGTACATGGCACAACCTCTTGAATCATGTGTTTTCTAATGGATAGGGGGTCCAGTTCATAAATGGGAATGCTTGTTGGAAGGGGGGAGAATCTAAAACGGGAAAGCATTTTGAAGATGCAAATTGCCTAAACCAGCATATTAAAAACTCTCACTCACTTAAGTGCACCCTTGTTATCCTTTTCTCTTTTTCATTGGACTGGTAAACTGCAATTTTTTCACTTCTACCAGAATATGTTTACTTTAAGTGTAGTATATAGTTCTCAACAGTCAGCAAAGCGGTGGTAATTTTCTTGAGTTGATTCCATATTCTTAGTGGATAAGTGAAAAAGGTTAACGGAATGACAAATCAAGATAGAAGTGAAGGCATACAAGAGAAGAGGTCCTTATCCAAAAAGAGAGAAAAAGCGCATGGCCTACTATGGGAATGGTGGCAAGACATAGGCGGATGAGATTTTGGATTCATACAACTCCAAATATACTACATGAGTCTAGATTGAGTTGAATCACGCCTTTGCATTTCCTATTTTGTGATTGCTGCCAAGTTTCAATCTTTTCTATTTTGTGTGGTGGGGTTTATGGGGTGCTCATGGTTTTGCATACAAGGTAGATACTATTGAGCCACAGAAGATTGTGTACGTAGTAATGTTTAAACTCACTAGCTCATTTCATCTGCTTTTAGGTCTCGGAGAAAAATGGAAATGACCGTGTGGTATGTGTAGTTCCAGCAGGATCAAACAACTTTAAGTCTTTTTCTAACCAAAGTTCCTTGCCTTGGGTGAGTGAAATAGATCTGGTTTCTGCGGTTCTATCCGGATATCTGGATCCTATTCTTATCACATCCCCACCGGGTGAGTGTAGTATAAGCTTAGAATTTATTTCTTTCCTTGCACACGACATAACAATTGACTTTCTATGTACATAAATTTCTATTTTCTCCATTTCATGTCTTTGCTCACTCATGTTCACTTTCCTCCTTTCCTATCTCTTTCCCCCTTTAGATTTTGGTTTGGAACTTCTACCAGCAGATTCAAATTGCAAAACATGACATGTATTGAATTTACTAATTACATGCTCAGATATGGACCTCTAACTTGCAGTGGATCGCCATTTTGAAGTCTGGTCTGTGGTAATAAAAGTAAAAAACCTCGTGATGATTATTTGAGGTGGTCAAGGATCAGGTCATTTTATCACTGTGCATCTGTGCCTACTGTTGTGCAAAAGCAAATAAAAATTGCTTGTTAGAGTAGCCAAGAGATTTAAGAGTGTGGCTTTGGACTGGTTGATAATGTCAACTAATCGTGCAATAGAATTTCTCATAAAATCTTGCTCATTCTTGTTTAATGCTGGTTGAGTTGATTTTTAACTAGGGAACGATTCATTATTAGTACGACTAATGGATTCCCTTTAGATAGATAGAAACTGGCTACTCATGACCATGGTAATTGGTCATTGATCTTGCAGTTTGTAATGTCTTTCAACAATTGATTCTTGAAGCAGTCGCCTTAATTTCTCCAAATGAAAAAGTAAACTACCTTTGTAAGCTAGCTTTGATGTGACATATTAACTAAAAATGCAACAGTTTTTCTTTTCACAATAAGTTTTTTAATAATTTACAAAATCCCTGCTTTGTGTACCATTTGCTCAAAATGGATCCAAGAAGTTTCTTACACAAATAAATTGCTTGTGGATATGCTTGAATGCGTGGATACTGGATAACTTATTTTACTTTTCTGACTTCAAGAAGTACATGAGTAGAATTCATTTGTTTTGATGAAGTAGGTAGGATATATCACAACAGGCAGAAATCCTTTTGTGCAAATAATATAGAAGATGCAAAAAGGTTACAAAAGAAGTGAGAAATTCATTGAAGTCTTTATCAGGACATTCTGGTTCAACCCGGTGCTGATAAGATGTGCATTATTATGAATCTATGTGTTCTGCCAATTTTATCTCATATGCTGATAAGATGTGCATTGTTATGAATGTATGTTCTTTGCCAATTTTATCTTATATTCTTTACTAAATAATTGTCCTCTGCAGTGCTCATTACCTCTTCATGCTCCACAGATGAGACAGTGGTTGCAGACTCAGATGCCGAAACAGAAAGTACAAAATCAGATCACGTCGCTGCTGCTTTCTGTTCAATAGAATCTTCTGAGCATGACAGCAAGGGAACAACTTCTATACACAAGTTAGAATCTGTTGAATATCACAACGAAGATAAGTGTACTGTTCAAATAGAGATGCCTAGGGATAAGGTATCCATGAGGGACACATCTCCCAGTTCAACAAAACATATTAAACACGATGGAAGTCACATAACACATGATGATGCTACCATCCATGACGGCGAAGGTGGTTACATCAGGCGCCTAGGTGTCAAAAGTGATAATACAGTGGTAAAAGAAGATATCACGGATCAGCGGGAAAATGGGAAGTTGGATATCATATATAGCCAAGATTTAATTGTTAGAGATTCTATCATGTCATTACCAGTCTCTTCTTCATCAAATGGCGGAGTTGCAAATTTTAAGCGCTTCCGTAAGGTTTGTATCTATTACAGTGTCTTATATGAAGTATATTTTTATAACAGAGAATGGAAAATTCCCACTTCACTTTCTTCTTTAGCCTGCCTTCCCTTTGTTGCTGAAATATTAGACTTCCATCAGCATCAGAGTTCAGCTAGCAATTTCAGCTTGATCTTGTCCTGTTCTGTCTAAATTGGTATTGAAAAGTCTGATATAGACTATGATGATGATCCATGTGTCTGTTTTGCTGGTCTAATATGCAGTTGGTTCAGTAAAATTCTAGGTTTGATTTGATTGCTAGTCCAGGAAGCATATAAGTTTTTGTAGTCATAATATTGCTTAGTGAAGATTCTTACTAATTTTTTTTTTGCTTTCGAAAGTTCTCTGTAACTTTATTGCTTCTGTAAAGTACATTTAGTTATGTCCATGAATTGCAATTCTAAAATTGATGCATCTTCACTTTCAGTTTGGTTCCTCTTCTTCTTTGGTCAGTGGATTTGATTATTATGCTATATTCTAAATGCCAATTTTTGCTGTTCTTTTTGACCTATTTTTATAGGCAAATGCTCCATCCCAGAATAGCTTTGCAATCTTCATTCCATTCTCCAAGCATCCATACCAGTAAGCAGCTAAGTCTATCTCTGGTTTGTTTATAGTCTGTATTACATATCAGACTTTGATGTTGATCTGTGATCATATGGCAGAGAATCTGAGTGTAAGAATGAGGATGTTGCTGAATCTATTAGAGAAGAGAAAAAAAGAAAACAGATGGAAGCAATTGCCGAGGACCTGTTTAAAAGTGAAAAGGTCAGTAATATGACTTGTATTATTGCCGCAGCTAAAATCACAGGAAATACATCTCTCAAGCCAGTGCTTCTATTTCTCTATCACAGGGAAAAAAAAGTGGTGTTGCTGGTTCCTTGCATGGGTTGTTTGCTCGTAGATAATATGGTAAGTTTCTTTTCAGAGTTGAAGAACTATACCTTCTTTTCGTTAGTCTGCTAAGCACATGCAGCTTTTAGTCTGCAAAGCACATACAGCTTTGTACTTTGTGGAGGGAGTGAAAGGCTAGATGCTTTGAAGATAGAGGAAATTCCATTCAGAAGATCTGAATGGGTTGTTTACTTTTGTTATATTTTTGGTGCAAATAGAACTTTGTTAGTGACATTGAAACTGTTATAGATCTTATTGTATCCCTTAAGTACGGAAAAAATCTTTCTGTCTCTTGGGAAGGTTGTGCCTTCTTGGTGGTTTTATTTAATTATGATACAGCAAGCATTTCTTGAAAAGGCTCTGTTCGGCGTTCGTATGCATCAATTTCCTCATGCAGCGTAGCATCTTTGATGTAGGTCAGACGCAACATAGCAACGACATACCCCGTGTAGTCCCACAAGTGGGGTCTTAGGAAGGTAGGATGTACAAAAACCTTACTCCCACTCTTGTGGGGTAAAGAGTCTGTTTTTGATAAGATTAATATACCCTTGACTCAAAAGAGCAGATACTTGAAGCAGGGTTATTGGCAAAATATGACATCAAAGATCAACATACCAAGCTAATAAAATAACAGGTAGTAAAACACATTGAGAGATAAGAAACTACATGATTACTAAATACTACTGCCTCTGTCCCAATTTATATGACTTACTTTCCTTTTTAGTAAGTCCCAAAAAGAATGACATTTCTATATTAAGTAACAATTTAACTATAAAATGCCTATTTTACCCTTAATGTAATGATTTACAGCCATACAAATTTCTGTCATTCATTTTGGACCACAAGTTTTAAAAGTCTTCCTTTTTTTTAAAAAAAAATTCCGTGCCGAGTCAAACTACATCACATAAAATGGGACAGGGGCATAATAAGGTTGCGACGAGGAGATAGGGCTAACCCCCTGTCTCTCCTACTGAAAGGACGACAACCCTTGGCACACCTGCTAACCTTCTACCTTAATCTTCAATCTCAACATCTTCCTATCTATTCTGTCTAATCACCTCCCCTTGGTTATTCTTTGAACTGCCTCTACCTCTCTTAACTCGTATAACAACCAACTTCGCTCACACCTCCTTACTGGCGCATCCGCTTGCCTTCTCTTTCATGCATGCCCGAACCATTCCAACCTTGCTTCCCTTGTCATTTCTGCCATGGAGGCCACTCTAACCTTGTCCTGTAACTTCATTCCTAATCATATTTCTCCTAGTATGCCAACACATCCACACATTATTATCATTTTCCGAGACCAGAATGCAAACGGAATAACTCTTAAGTACAAGTGTTAACTTCTGTCAGCATCATATATAAGAAGTGTATCGTCAGGATAAACAACATATCCACACATTATTATCATTTTCCGAGACCAGAATGCAAACGGAATAACTCTTAAGTACAAGTGTTAACTTCTGTCAGCATCATATATAAGAAGTGTGTCGTCAGGATAAACAACATGAGTCTAGCAGATTCCTCTGCCATCTTTACCAGAAATGCAAAACCCTCCATTCCAGCTCAATTCTTCAGGTCTCTTAAGCATTATTCTTAGGGGTTCCATGACAATCACGAATAGATAAGGAGAGAGAGCGTCTCCTTGTCTTAGGCTCTTTTAGACTTAAAGAAGCCTTCGGTGCTTCCATTAATGTGAAGATGAAGTCTGACATTAGAGATGCAATTAAGGATCCACTGTATCCACCTATCCCTAAAAGTGCGCAAGTCATGACTTCCAATAGAAAATCAAATGCCTTTTCTAAATTACACTTGAATATTAATCCTGCCTTCCCGATTCTCAAGTAGTAGCAAAGACACTTTGCAATTAACGACACATCTAAAATTTGTCTACTTTAATTAAGGCATTTTGGTTGTCTGTAATGAGTTTGCTTATCTTATGTCTTCAATCTTTCGGCAAGCACCTTTGCAATGAGTTTGTAAATGGTACTAGGATGCTATAGGTCTAAAGTCATTAATCTCCATTTCCTCTTTCTCTTAAAGGGAGCTCTGAAAGTAGCAGTGAAACTCCTCTCAAATGTGCCTTCCTGATAATTTTTTTTCAATGTTTTCATTTATATCGGTCCTGTCAGTGGACCAACCTTTTTTGTAGAACATGTTAAATCCATCAGGTGCCAGGGGCTATATCCCCATCAAATTGCTTGTGTGCGTCCACTACATCTTCCTCTGTAAATGGCCTTTGAATCCACTTGCATTCTTTGACCCCACATTTTTGTCTTTCAGTAAAGAGCATCTCATAAAAGCTCTGAATGTGTTCTTTGATCAGCTTCTTGTCTCCAAACAATTTTCTTTCAACCTCAGTCTTGTTAATATCATTGTACTTCTCTGGGCATTGGCCATCTTGTGATAAAAAATTGTATGCTTAAAATCTTGATTTTTGTGTTCAAGGTATTTCCAAAGCCTCTGCAATTTCTTCCAGCTCATAAGACTACCTTTTTGTCTGCCTCTTTCAGCTTCATCTTCATTCACAGACTGAGCGATCCAGCTCCTCTAATTCGGAGAGGATGTTCTCTGCTTGTGTTTAAGCTTTCCAAATTCTTGCTCGTTCCATTCTCTAATGACTGCCTTGAGCAACTTAAGTTTTTTGGGAGGTAAGCACTTGAGACACAAATTAGAACAAAGAGAATTTTTTGTTGTAGAAAGTCTCAAATTCAGGATCTTCCTCTGCGAATTTCCTGAGAAACAAAGTCATGGGCACGTAGGTTCAGAGCTAGACCCAACTTCCTCTGTGAATTCAGGATCTTCCTCTGCAAATTTCTTCATGGTTGGTTTACTAGGGTAAAACGTGCCCCTTTCCACCTCTAAGTAGTGGTGTTGGTGTGTTTCGTGTTAATCATTCTTGGAAGATTTTCCTATATTAACTTTTGGCTGTATTGTTAAAATAATTCATAAGGTAGTAGAATAGTGGCTACAATTTGGATATGAATCTCATTTGATCACGTACTTAGGAGAAAACAAACTCAAGAACATGTTGTTTTCCATGTGGATTCTGACAAGAGTCAGAGTACTTTTGTATCACATGCATATGGTTTGTGTTTCTACTTTCACCCACATACATTTGATCTCAGTGTTTTAGGGTTAGTGAACTGAACTGAAGAGCTTGATAGAGGATCATTGGTATTGGCTCAACTGCAATTTTACATGCATGATGATTAGCTGCCTACAATGCGAGTTTCCAGAACTAGGATCAGCCTACTTATATAGAATAGAAGGGTTCTTTTTAGCCAATGGTTCTTGAAGTTTATCTGCCTACTGTTGCAATAAATATTATAATTACATAACGTATGCTATATTTCATTATGAGATTGGCGAACCTGTTTTACTTGCTTAGTATTTGCGAGACAAATTAAAAGCCAGGAGAGATGACTTGAATGGACAAAGTGTTGACCTGATGCTCAAGCATTTTTAAGCTGTTATCTGATGGTGGAAACAGATTTAGTCGGTTTTGTTAACAAATACAGCTGCATTTTGGTGTTATACTTGATCCCTGAAATCCTTAACAACAAAAAAGAAAAGAAGAAGTAAAAGGTCAAAGCTTAGTTTATATCCCTCTGTCTTAAGGGGAACAATCTCAGTAAATCGGGAGTTTTAAGTGCATCAGATGAGCAAGCTGCATTATGCAGAGATGGTATTGTGGTAGAGCTGCCTAACTCTTGGTTCCTAAGAGAGAAGGTTTGATGTTGGTTTGAGTTTGATGAACTGCCTTAAGCTTACTTGATGACTGTCCATCTAGGCTCTCCACAAACTCTAAAATTGTTTTGATTGATGCAATATTATATCAGTAGTATGATTTCTTCTTGTAATGCTAACACACCAATTTTGTGTTTCCAGATACCAAAGATACAGAGATGTACTGGATCAACCATCCAAGACATTTTGTTGGTATTCCTAGTTTCTTAGCAAACACTGTAGATAGACCCCTCCTTTTCTTTTCTCCTTGTATGAAGATGGGGAAGTCATCAAGTTCTCTTCAGGATGAATTTTGTTAAGCTATTGTATTGGGTCATTCTTGAAACTAAACTTCAGCGTCCGTGGGAAATCATAGGATTTGCACCCGGCAGTTGATTGTACATGATGGTGTTATTCAAGCTTATAAAAAGTTTTTTCAAAGTCGTTAACTTGTAGCTAGTGTGGTTTGGTTTAACTTGTGTTGCTTTGCAGAACTAGTACGTACCACAATAACAACACCTCATTCCTGAACATTAATATTTGTTATTTTGCAAAAACATTACATAAACTATGAGTCGATCAAAATTTGTCTAATTCAACGGGATTATCTGCGGAATTTTCTAACAAAGCTATTGAATCAGACGAAAATGTCATGGGACTTGCCATAACCTGATGAACAATCGGTTGAGATTGAAGAGGCTGAGGAGGTACTTCTAGCACTTCGCCTTCACCTTCAAGCATTTCTAATACTCTACTCATCGAAGGGTGTTGTAACGGATTTGTTTGTATGCACCATAGCGCAACTAAAGTCAGCTTTCTAGCCATCTTCTTTTCATCATCATTTGCTTCTTCATCCACAACAATCTCCTTCCCTTTGTTGAACTTATCGTAAATATAGTAAGGAAAATATTGGCTGGAATTCTCTTCATTTGCACCTTCATGTCTCTTCAAGTCCAGCATTTCCATTAGCAGCATTCCAAAGCTGTAAACATCAGCTTTGTAAGAGATTACTCCAATGCTTCTGCTGATCAACTCTGGAGCTACATAGCCAATTGTTCCACGAGCAGCTGTGAGATTCACAATGCTTATATCTGTTGGATATAATTTTGCAAGCCCAAAATCAGAAATCTTTGGAATGAAATTCTCATCCAAAAGAATGTTGTGTGGCTTGATGTCAAAATGCAAAATTCGTACATCACAGCCTCGATGCAAATATCCAATTCCTCGAGCCACTCCAACAACAATGTCATACTTCCTCTGCCAACTTAACAGAGGACTTCCTTCTTGACTGGTGCTGATGTACTTGTCAAGTGATCTATTGGGCATGAAGTCGTAAACAAGAGAACGCTTTGTTCCCTCAACACAATACCATTCTGTTCTTCGAGTTGTTCTATTCAAGAATTTTTGTATACTGCTTACTTGTGTTAGATTACTAGTTTTTGGGAACGTGCAATGTTGCACGTTTATCTCCTATTATTTTATAAACTCTGTACATGCCGTACTTTTAGGAGGATGTGATACATTATATTCTGATTTATTCAAAAGTATAAAATTTTAATTTCATTAAAAGATGCTACAAGAAAATAACAAAAATAAAATTCATACATCAAATCATCTTTTCAAGAAGCAACATGTAATAGGCAAGCAAGACATGTTGGTTCACTACCATATTAAAAGCTAAACCATATGATTATAACTCCTAAGCTCTTCTCCGTGTATTTGAGTAAATGGATGAAAAGCAAAATGGAATGTTAATCTGTGTACAGCCAAATAATCCTACAGCTTGCTGAAAGGATATATATAGGAGCTTACCCATGAAATACAGAAGTAGCGACAGACTGGTCACTGAGAGATAATGGAGAGTTGAAAGTATATATGGAGAAAAGTTTTGAGTCCTCACGGAGAATCTGTTGACTAATACCTACAAAGGCCATAAAGAAATTAAATTGTTGTGAGTTAATTCATTGTTTTGTTAGGATGGAAAAGAGAGTTAATTAAGGAGCAGAGCAAATATTGTCCTTACTTTGTTCATTAAATAGGAAACACATGTGTGTTTCTAGAGTGTCACCTGGTTAGATTAAAGTGCAGAAAATATAGAATGAGGATTAGATTAGAAGTATATGTAGTGAAGAAATTAGATTGTAGTGAGTGAATCCATTAATTGTTCACTGAATTTCTTAGGATTGAAAATTAAGAAGCAGAGCATATATAATTGAAGTCCGTCCTTACTTATCCTTTGTCCAAAATCCCCATAATTTTGGAGCATATAAACGATATTCCGAACGTTATTATTGTTGATGGCTTGTACATAGAGCTTCTTGGAGGATAGCCATATAACTGTTTGTTTGGTTACCTTCACAACCTAATTCATATCCTGGAAAATGACAATCATTATTTGGATCAGTGTTTAAGATAAAAGGGTAACTTATGTTACGGATATCGCCACAAACAGAAGTGGGAAAGTAGTAGTGTTTGTTCTTCCTAGCATTGCATGTTTGCAGAAAGATGAGGAGGATTATTTGGTTCCCCTACACAAATACATTTTGTACTTTCTTTTCAAAAGACTTGAGACTTGAAATGCAGGTGGGTGTATTTAAAGTTGTGTGGAATTTTCATTAACAATGGAAGACTAGCTTGTGTTTGGTTGTTGCAATTTGATTGACTATTTCCATCCTGTCTGCTTAACCAAATGATGCCCGAATTTACTCCATATTGATTGGGGTGGCAAAATCAAATCCAACCCAACTCATTTAGGTTTGACCCGCTCATTTGTTAGCTCAACTCATTAGAAATAGCTCAAACCATTAAAAATTAGGTTGATAGGTAACCAGATTGATTTTATATAGTTATAATAAAGATTTTTTTTATTAGGTACTGAAATACACAAATAAAGCTATTAAAACTTGTTAGGTTACTAACTCGTTTTGACCCAACCCATTTTGGCCCAAACTAATTTGGGTTGGGTTGAGTCTTGCCCCATTTTGATTAGCTAATTTTTGTCCAGCCAAATAATGCAACTTGCCAATGGGATCGGACTTACCCATGAAAAACTCAGCAAGCTTCTCAACGCTCCTCCTTTAAATTTAGTCCAAATTCTTTGTCGAATAACTTTTAGATGTATGCATGTCTACTTATACTAAGTTTGCTCCATCATCACTAAGTAATAGTATGTACATTAACTCTATGCATCCATCCTCTTCAAATCCTAAATTCGTCTTTATAAAAACGGGCCTTCTCTATAATATTTTGAGTAAAGCTTTGAAGAAATAACTGACTTTTCTTTTGGATGAGTGTGTTTGAGGAAACGACTATTTCTCAATTTATCATTGAACTAATTCTTCCGATTAACACGGGTTTAATGCAAGGATATAATTAATAAGTCTACATATTTATCATTCAGCTTCCTGATCACTACTATGAAATAAAATACTTTTGCAATTCTTTTAGAAATGATTTTGAAGTGCTATTCAATTTCTAATATCACGTCTAGATCTTCACCGTGAGAACTTGCATTTAACTTAGGCTTATCAGTAGCCATAAAAGGATTTGGGGACAAGTTGAGATGGCTTCCATCTCCTTCCAACATCTGAGTAACTTCTTTGATTGAAGGCCTATCAATTGGATGCCACTGTATGCACCAAAGTCCAACAATAGCTAACTTTCTCACAATTCTACCATCTCCTTCTTCCTCTATCTGAATCTTTAATTCTTCCCCTTTCTCCAAATGTCTATATATCCATTCCAAAGAATTCACTTTGCTATGGTTATTCGTCTTAGCATCCATATTTATCCTCCCACCAACCATTTCTAACAAGAGCATCCCAAAGCTATAAATATCAGACTTATGAGAAACTTTACCAAAGTTTCTTGATAACACTTCTGGTGCAATGTAACCAATGGTTCCCCTAGCAGCTGTCATAGTGACCGCACTTTTTTCTTTAGAACACAGTTTGGCTAGGCCAAAATCACATATTTTGGGGTTCAAGTTGTGGTCTAGAAGGATGTTTTGTGGTTTGATATCGAAATGCAGGATTTGCTGATCACATCCCTGGTGAAGATACTCAATCCCTCTTGCAGTACCCAGAGCAATATGGTGAAGCTTGTGCCAGCTGATGAGTGAAACACTACCCGGGCTTGAGCTTACTGGTAAAATAAACCTTTCAAGTGAATCATTTGGTAGGTATTCGTAGATCAGAGCTCGTCTGAATCCATCAGCACAAAAACCAACCAAACGGACCACATTAACATGGTGGATTCTCCCAATCGTATCAATTTCATTGATAAATTCTTCCCCTTTACCCTTGGAATCGCGTAGGACTTTTACTGCAACATAGATGTCACTGGAAAGTTTGCCTTTGTATACAGTTCCATAACTCCCTTCTCCTAACTTTTCATTAAAATCATCTGTTACCTTCTTAATATCAGCATAAGAATATCGTGTTGGTCTGATGGCCTTGTAGTCATCCAAAAACTTTTCAAGTCTAACTCGACTCTCTCTTTTGTTTCTACTTGTCAGGTATAGCTTATAAAGTGAGAAGACAATAATGCAAACAAGCGCTGCACCTGAAACTACACCTACAATAATTGAATTGAATAAACAACATGTCATAAGCATAAAGGAAAATCAAAGTAGGAAACTGATGGAGTAAGAAGTTAATAAAACTAACCTGCAATCAAGTGCTGCTTAGTGTTGTTACCTATTATGGACAAAAATAAAAAGTGTCTGTTAAGTGTTTTTTAAATAATGATGGAAAAAATTAATTAAGATATGCAAGTAGTACCTGTTCGGGTTATATCTTTTCGATTGAAACAATGAGTTTCCAATAGCTTTGTTCCGTCCTTGAAACCACAATCCATTCCTTTGAACTCACAGTTTCCACAGAGTGGTACATTCCAATTCAGCTGTAGCATGTTCTCACCAAATGTTGAGTCTGAGTATGGGTACTGATGAATTTTTGTGCAAGGCCCAGACAACAAGAGGTCAAGGTCAAAAGTCGAAGTAACAGCATGTACTTGGTAACCAGAAGAAGCAAGACATGGAACCAAGTAACCATCATTACTTTCTGGGAATGGTTCAGAACAATTGAATAGGACTGTGAGATCGTCATCATTTGTGAAATTAGATTGTGACAAATTCAGTTTTGGTAGCTTGGCTGCTATGCACTGGTCAGGATCATAAAGGTGAATTTGCTGTGAGACATAATCAATATTTTCAACACCAAAGTGAACAGAGGAGGGAAGCTCAAGGATGGTGTCACCTTTAGTGTTACAGTGTAGTTCAAAGCCAGGATCATAGCCACAATGTTTTGGTTGATGACTGAGTCTGAATGGGAAATGAACGTTGGGACCATCACTCTTGCACCAAGAATCCTCACAACCCTTTAGTCTATGTCCTAAGCTAAGAAATGGGAAAAATACCAAGAGAAGTAAGATGGACATTTCTCTAAAAATACTCTTTAGTTTGATGCTAAATCACTACTAGTTTAGTGCTACTATATAGATATGATTGGCAACATTTCTAAAACCTCAAAATCTTTTTCTTTGAAAGTATTCAGTTTGAGGAGCGGACTTTTCCACACACCTTCCTGAGTTCCTGTAGTTGGAAAATTATTGACTAGATCAAATTAGTCCAGAATGTAGACATTCATCGACAAGTCATTTTGGGCATATTATTTCATGGAATATGTGGACTAGATCAGTCTACCTTGTTTGCTAGTAGTAATTTGATAAGAAAGCTCAACTTAGCAATGGGAGACTTCCAAGTCAATGGAAGACACGTGTTTAAGTCGGAAAAATTACATAAACTCGGACATTCTAATAAATAATTACTGATTTTAGCAATATTTTTTATATATTACCATTTATAACAATATTATGTTTAATCTACAAAATGAATTAAAAGTGAATTATGTATGTAATATATATGAATTATAATTGTTTTTTTGAAATATATTATATTTGTTTGGTAAAAATTTGACACATTATTATAAATGTATTAAAAGATGTGATAAATTTATAATCCATCGTTAAAACTTGTCCTCTCTTAAACCTTATCTCCGCTAGGGCTAGAATTTGACACATTATTGTTGTAGCGTTGCTTGCCTAGGTGTTGCCCCTAGAGCCAATGCTGTCTCTACCTAGCCAAAACAAACTACATTTTTTAGTATATACATACACCAAATTTGTCAACAACAACAAACAACATACTTACTATAGACCAAATTTGTCACCAACAACAACGAACAACATACTCAGTATAGACCAATTTTGGCAACAACAACGAACAACATACTCAGCATAGACCAAATTTGTCACCAAAAACAATGACAACATACTCAGTATAGATCAAATTTGTCACCAACAACAACTACAACATAATCAGTATAGACCAAATTTGCTAACAACAACAACATATTCAGTATAGACCAAATTTGTCACCAACAACGCACAACATACTCAGTATAGACCAAATTTTTCATTTACTAAAATTGAAACTAATTTTATAGCAATGTACTATCAAAATTGAGCAACTTTTCTACTTCTTCTTGTTCCAGTTTATGTGACAAAATTTTCTTTTTAACGAGACACATTATCTATAAACATCCAAGTGGGAGTGTTACAAATCCACTTTATTGTGTGGATGTTTATCTTAATCCATCCTAACGTAATATATCTATTAATTAAATATGTTCTAACGTATTTGTCAAATATTGTAAATGATGGTTTGAATGTCCTATAAAAGGGAAGTCTTTCACCCTTGTGAAAGAGACTTGAGGAGAATAACAAAGCTCTCAATCTTTATACTTGTCATCACTATTTGTCTTACCTTATTGTTTGTGTATTCTTATATCTTACTCTCGTTTTACAAACAAAATAAAAATTAACAAAACTTATACGTCATATACATGCAAAGTTAATTAGAGCCTCAATACCTAAATGTGAAAATCAGGAACAAATAAATTATTTATGATATCGCTAAGATTTCTACCATTTTCAAGACCAATGGACATATTTAGAATACTTGTGATCTCAAAAAGATTTGAGAAAAAATAGAATGTCTAGTGGTAATTAATTCATGTTATTTTGGATAATGACTTTTCATTCAATGAAATGTATCATTCAACTGTATTGGAACATAATGTCAAGTGATAATGGATAATATCATATTAATTCTAATAATATATACATAACACCTATAAAATTGATATCTAAAATTCAGTCCAAACCCATGTAAATAAAGAGTAGTAACAATTACTCTCTTCGTTTCATTTTATGTGACACTTTTCGTATTTTGAGATTCAAACAAATCCATCTTCGATCGTAAGTTTTTCATTGATCCTTTTAGCATTTTGAATTATCTTTCAATTATTGCGACTTATAGTATTCCTTACGTAGTTTACAAATATATAAATTTTATTTTTAAAAAAATTAAAGATTTCATACGCAAATGTCCGGTCAAAGTTAAGTTGTTTGACTCTCGAAAAATGAAAAATGTCACGTAAAAAGGGACACAACGAGTACTAAAAGTTGAAACATAAAGTTATCAAAAAGAGAAACTTGAAAAGGAAACTTACTACAATGGCAAGATGGTCTTGAATAAAAATGAAAATGATATATAAGAATATATACATAAGAAATATTTTTTTTATAAATTCACATATGTTGACCCTTCGTCGTCTATTACAATTCTTAGTTTTATTCCTTTATTAAAGTAATAAAGATCCAAACTTTGTAAAAATGAAAGAAAAACTCTTAATCTTCTCCCTTTATTGAAGCAATAAAACTCCAAACTTTGTAAAAGTGAAAGATGACCCTTTATATATATATATATATTTTGAAATTCATGTCTATTTATATATATTTTTCATAAATATATAAATAATAACAACAATAATAATGATAATGTTGAATATAACGTTATAATTAATGTGTATTTACATTTTTGTCCACAATATTATTACTTTATAATGATATTTCAACTTTTAACTTGAGTGTTTTTCACTTATAATAATACTAGTCTTCGGGCATGTGCGTTGTACGTGTATCCTAAATAAAAATCAATAAAAAAATTAATGAAAAAGTATATAATAAACTAATAGGAAAACATGATGTTTTTTTGAGTGTTCTCTCGATATTTTCGATCTACTGCACATTAGATAAGTCTCCAAAGCTTACCCATTTATAAGCAATTAAATGCACAAACAGTCATCAACAACTAAAAAATTCATGAAATTGATCAATCAAAAGGTGATTAGATATCAATATTTGTAAAATATTCCAAGAAAGACACATCAAGTTAAAGAATTAAAAAGGGAAAATGCGACGTTACTTAAAGTCTTCTTGTATCCTTAATGTGTGTCGTTACAAATGTAACTACTTCCTTAAAAACTTCAGATATATGCAGACTTACATTTATAGGCTTATAACTACTATCCATCACTGTTAGAAAAGACTTGGAGTTGCTACATTTGTTGAAGAAAATGTGATATATTTTGCTAGCAAACAGCTGCAATTTCAATTTATTATTAATAGTTTAAAAGTTTATAACATGGTTTCTTTTCTGCGGGAAACTATGCTTAGAGAGTATCAAAGAAAGTTGATCATCATTCAGTGTCAAACCATATGTGTACAACACTCAATTTTTTATGTGTGATTATACCTTTCAAGCTATTTATTTTATCTATTAAAAAAATTAGAAAGTTATCATTCAAATGAAGTTAGCAAATCAAACGGAAAAATCTAGACTTAATAAGATTGTACCTGAAAATTAGAAGACACTTTTGTATCCACTTAACAATGGAAGCTTATGTTGAATGACTAATATTGAGTATGTTTATATAGTGTAGTCTTGAAGATTTGTTGATAAAAACTCTTTGATATTCCTCAATTACTTATTTTAATTCCTTTCAACTTCTCATATTTAGCAAAATACGTATCAACTTTTATATTAATTGAAACTTTATTATTGTTCATCCTATTTCGTTGTTTCACACATAGTAATTGAGTAGACTGCTGAACTTCTCATTTTGTTCCTCTATTATGTGATTCAAATATTACTATTTAATTTATACTTGGGTAAAGTATTTTATTACTTTTTAATTTAGTATAGAAACAAAATAGTAATTCAACTTTATACTTTCGAGCTTCATACTTACAATAATATATGATATATGCATGATGTTTGGGAAGGAATATATGTAATAAAAAAATGATCGCTACTAATTACTTTACTAAGAGTAATATATTTGGAGTTTGGAATTATGGTGGTGTGCTACAAATTTACGATCAACGAATGGTAATGTGTGTGTATTCAAATAAGATACAGCTTGCTTTAGGGATATAGAGGAACTTACTGGCGACACGCTGAAGTAGCGGTGTGCTGCTCTCTGCTTTAGATTAAAGGGCAAAAAGTTTAGAATGAGAGATAAATGGAGAATTATTTAAAAGTCTATGTAGAGAAAAGTTTGAGTCCTCACATCGAATCCAATCAAGCACAACTACAAAGACATGAAGAAATGAAATTGTAGTGAGTGAATATATCCATTGTTTTCCTAATTTGTTAGGATGGAAAAGAAATGATTATTAAGAAGCAGAGCCTATATAACTGAAGATTGTCCTTACTCTTCAAAATCACGCGGAGAGCGAATAAAGAAAAGCTCAAATCAGAATGGGAAATGTTATTCTCTGCGTTTTTAATATCAGGCAATGAGGTCATGGCTATAAATTCCATTCTGCATCCATGGCTGACTTCAGAGACTTTCGTTTCTCCAATCTTTAAATAAGTGTACCTGCTTAATTTGCAGCCACTAATTTCCAGAAATGTCGAAGAACTATTAACAGCAGATGGACAGTTGAACATGAAAATGGGCTCTGCTGATCTAAGCCCACTATAGTATGATCGGAAGATTGTATCGGATTGGTCGAAGAACAGAAGCTGAGGACTGAAAGAGCATAGATCATCTTGTGTTTGTAAAGCTGGATCTACCAGGTGAATTGTCTTACTATTATAGTTGATGGCTTGCACATACAGCTTCTTGGAGAGGATCGACATAACCGTTTGGTTATCTTCACAACTAAATTCAAATTTCGGATCATCTCCACAAATTTCTGGGTCACTGTTTAAGTGAAAAGGGTAGCTGATGTCTCGGATATGACCACAAGCAGAAGGGGTCTTCGGATAACAGTAATCGGGCTTCATCTTCCAAGCATTGCATGTTTGCAGAAAGATGAGGATTAATGTTGAATATTTTAGCAGAGAGGTATCCTTAGACATTTCTGTACTACAACAGCTGAGACCTCACAATTATTTTATTATTAGGTATAAGAGTATATGCAATTAAACCATCTACCTACTTGAGGCGGTTTCATTACCAATATTACTCCTTTGGGTCCCCAAGCCAACTTGATGAAAGGGCCCTCAAGAGGAAGACGTTGACGTTTAGCACTTAAAAGGAAATGAGATTTATTGTAAGGTCCTATGATAACGCGGATAATACTTTTCTCAGGAACGCGCAAAAAACTTAAAAGACCTTGAGAATACTTTTCAGTTTCAGTCATTGGCGTTTACCGATCTAATGAGCTATTAGTCATCGCTTGGGGTCAATAATTTTCTTCTCCCTGTAATTTCCATCTAGCATATAAGGTAGCATTCTGTGTTCCTAACCAAATAATGCCCGAATGTAGTAGACATAGATTAATGGTATGCTAACTTGTGTTCAGACAAATAATGTAACTTGCTAATGGGATAAGAGCTTGCCTATGAATAACTCAGAAAGCTTCTCAAAGCTCCATCGTCAGATTTAGTCCAAATTTTAGTCGAGTAACTTTTAGATGTGTACTTATACTAAGTTTGCATCCACTATCACTAACTAATAGCATGTACATTAACACTCTACATCCATCCTCATAAAATCCTAAATCCGCCTGTATAAAAACTGACGTTTATTTCATTATATATGATAGTATTGGGAAAAGCCTTGAGAAAACAACTGACATTTCTTTTGGTTTCAATGTAAGGATCTAATGCATACAAATCGAGAAATAAGACTAAATGTGTATCATTCAGCTTCCTTATTACTATGAAACAAAATACTTTTGCAATTCTTACACTAATTCCTTTTCATTATACAAATGACTTTGAAGTGTTATTTAATTTCTAATATCACGTCTAGATCTTCACCGTGAGGACTTGCATTTAACTTAGGCTTATCAGTAGCCATAAAAGGATTTGGGGACAAGTTAAGATGGCTCCCATCTCCTTCCAGCATCTGAGTAACTTCTTTTATTGAAGGCCTATCAACGGGATGCCACTGTATGCACCAAAGTCCAACAATAGCTATTTTTCTCACAATTGTAGCATCTCCTTCTTCCTCTATCCGAATCTTCGATTCTTCCCCTTTCTCCAAATGTCTATATATCCATTCCAAAGAATTCACTTTGCAATGGTTATTCGTCTTAGCATCCATATTTATCCTCCCACCAACCATTTCTAACAAGAGCATCCCAAAGCTATAAATATCAGACTTATGAGAAACTTTACAAAAGTTTCTTGACAACACTTCTGGTGCAATGTAACCAATGGTACCCCTAGCAGCTGTCATAGTGATCGCACTTTTTTCTTTAGAACACAGTTTGGCTAAGCCAAAATCACATATTTTGGGGTTCAAGTTGTGGTCTAAAAGGATGTTTTGTGGTTTGATATCGAAATGCAGGATTTGCTGATCGCATCCCTGGTGAAGATACTCAATCCCTCTTGCAGTACCCAGAGCAATATGTTGAAGCTTGTTCCAGCTGATGACTGAGACACTACCCGTACTTGAGCTCACTGGTAAAATAAACCTTTCAAGTGAATCATTTGGTAGGTATTCGTAGATCAGAGCTCGTCTGAATCCGTCAGCACAAAAACCAAGTAAGAGGACCACGTTAACATGGTGGATTCTCCCAATTGTGCCGATTTCATTGATATATTCTTCCCCTTTACCCTTGGAATCGCGTAGGACTTTTACTGCAACATAGATTTCACTGGAAAGTCTGCCTTTGTATACAGTTCCGTAACTCCCTTCTCCTAACTTTTCATTAAAATCATCAGTTATCTTCTTAATATCAGCATAAGTATATCGTGTTGGTCTGATGGCCTTGTAGTCTTCCAAAAACTTTTCAAGTCTAACTCGACTCTCTCTTTTATTTCTACTTGTCAAATATAGCGTATAACGTAAGAAGGCAATAATGCAAACAAGCGCTGTACCTAAAACTACACCTACAAAAATTGAATTGAATAAATAACATGTCATAAGCATAAAGGAAAATCAAGTAGGAAACTGATGGAGTGAGAACTTAATCATACTAACCTGCAACCAAGGACATCTTAGATTTCATATCTATTATGGACAAAATGAAAGTGTATATATGTTAAGTGCTTCTTTAATAATGAGGGAAAAAATTAATGAAGACATACAAGTAGTACCTGTTGGGGTTATAGCTGTTCGATTGAAACAATTGAGTTTCCAATTGTTTTATTTCATCCTTGAAGCCACAATCCATTCCTTTGAACTCACAGCTCCTACAGAGTGGTATAGACCAATTCAGCTGCAGTTTGTTCTCCCTAAATGTGTACCATGCGTAAGGGTAGTGATGAATTTTTGTGCAAGGCTCAGACAAGAAGAGGTTGAGGTGATCAAACTCATAAACAGCATAAACTTTGTAAGCAGAAGAACTAAGACAAGGAACGAAGTCATGAATAGTATCTGGTAATGGTGCGGAACAATTTAATAGGACCATGGGTAAGTATTCATTTTTCAAATTGAATTGTGAAAAATTCAGTTTTGGTAGCTTGGCTGGTAAGCACTGGTCAGGATCATAAAGGTGAATTTTCTGTGAGACATAATCAATCTTTTCAACACCAAAGTGAACAGAGGAGGGAAGCTCAAGGATGGTGTCACCTTTAGTGTTACAGTGTAGTTCAAAGCCAGGATAGCCACAATGTTTTGGCTGATGACTGAGTCTGAACGGAAAATGAACGATGGGACCATGACTCTTGCACCAAGAATCCTCACAGCCCTCTAGTCTCTGTCCTAAGCTAAGCGATGGGATAAATAGCAAGAAAAGTAAGATGGACATTTCTAAAAGTACTCTTACTTGCATTCTTTGCTTTGATGCTAATATACCGTACTAGTTCTCGAATACGTCCGTTGCACGTATATTTCACGTTAAGTAATTTTTTTAAGAAAATAATATGAGTTGTATAGATTTGAAAGGGTAGATTACTTTTTGTCTGATTTAAACTTTTGAGTCATTTCTTTTTTGAATTCAACATACATAATTAGTAAAATATATGTATATTGAATGTAACATGACAAACTATTAAAATCAATGTTTTTCATGCATTGCACCACCATATTAAACTAATAATTTCAAATTTTTGATTAAACCTCTAAAGTATATAATCTCATATATAACATTTTTTTTTCTATAGTAATACATGCACTTACATATATTAAAGTGTAAGATAAATTAAAGAATAACAAAATAAAGACACAACAATTTTAACTAATTAATCAACATCACCTGATAGGTAAACTACCACGAAATAGTTATTTGACATTGTTGCCTCAAATATGCAATCGGCTATAAGAATCTCAAGTTTTCAATCGTATGATATAATTTGAATAGTAATACACTTATCTAAATTACTTTGCAAATCAATTGGAATTGCATCCTATGTTTTTTTTTAAAAAAATGTTATGTATATTTATATAAAACTTAATAGAGTACATGAAAAGTTTTCTAACGGATGAAAATTAAAAGAAATAAAAAATTTAAAATTAATGGGATAAATGCATATATAATTATATAGTAAAAGATAAATTATACTAAGGGCTTGATAGATTCATGAACTTCACATTAATGTTTCATAATTTCCGGAAGTTGAAACGAAATTAAAATATTGAATAGAGGACAATTTTAGGAAGATGAAAAAGCTAGCAATTCCAAAACATTGAATATAGATTCCAAAACATTGAATACGGACTGTTGTAATTTGAGTGATAAATTAAAATATTACTCCTATTTAATTAGATTGTGTAACAATTTAAATAATACTACTAATTAGATTAGTTATTTTTGTTTATTAAATATTTTTATTAAGTAAAAGGCAAAAAAGTAATTCAACTTTGATAATCAAAATTCATTGAATCCCGAAATAAATATTAAACGAAAAAAATAATATTTTAAATAATTTCAAGAAAATAAATTAAGATATTTTAATTAAAAATTATTCTAAAGGGTGGAAAAGTCATTAACATTTTGATTAAAATAATATAATTTAATATTTAAATTAAATAGTTAAATATCTTTATAACATTTAAATTTATAATAAGGATAAAATCGTATTTCAACTTTTAACTTTTTTGGTTTCCTCTTATAATAATATATGATTGGCAACATTTTCCAACTCTCAAGACTGACTTTTCTTCAAAACTGTTCGATTTGTGGAGCACACTTTTCCACATACATTGCTGTTTGGGGTGGCAAAATGTGTCTACATAATCCAGTCTAAAATAGAGGGCAGTTGGAGTTAATAGATATTTATTTATTACACTAATATCTCCAGTTGGGTCAGTGCATATTTAATTTTATGATATTTATTAATTTTAAAATCTAATGGTCCATACTTATTTAAATAAAGCATTCTTTAAACTACAGTGAAATATCATTAACCATGGTAATTACACACTATTTCTCTTTCTCTCTCGTCTCTCTGTCTCTTCCTTTCCCACTTAATTTTGCAACAAATTCTTTTTGTCAATCATCAAAGAATTTGCTTGGTTAACAATAAATCATTTTTTCTTTTCATTATTTTTACACAGTATTAAAAGAAAACAAAATTCAAAGGATGAACTTGGGTCATAAAATTTAAAAAATCTAACCCATCATGAGATTATTTCTTTGAAGCTTGATTAGATCATAATGGTGATTCACAAAACTCTGTCATGTCGTCTTCTTCGTAACATCAATATTTTCGATTAAGAGTTTATGAAAAATTCAACTAAAGGATTTGGAAATGGCACAAGAAATGGGTAGGAAAATGTTTTTTAATAAATTTTTCTTTTGAAATTTCAATTAAACTTTGTGAGACAGACATAAATTGAAAAATTATTCATGATTAAAAATAAAATGAATTTAATGTTTCAAATATCAACACTAAAAATAAAATTCAGAAATCTTTTATTGATTTGCTGCAAAAACAAGAATTTGAAAAAATAAACTAAAACAGAAAAAAAGGATTCTAAGCACAAAAAGAAGTGAGAAATGTTAACTATGATAAAATTCTTAGTTAATCAAGCAAATCGGAGTCATAAGATTATTTGTACGACACATGTGAAAATATTAAAGAGATAATTGATGAAGCCAAATCCTAAATTGATTGACAAATCATTTTGGGCATAGTCCAAATCAGCACATGGTATATGTGGACTACATCAGTCTACCTTGTTTGCTAGTAGTAATTTGAAATTATGGGGAGATGAAGAATCAAGATCCAAATAGATAGATTGATAGAGTACAGGAGATAAGAAAGCTCAACCTTTAATCAATAGTTAACCTCTTTGATATGTCTATGGGAACCTCTCTTCTAAAATGTATAACAATAATCTTGATCATCTCTGAAACATGCTATGCTAGGAATAGCGAATTTCACTACTATGTCCGTTCTGCTTGTGGAAATATCCCTGACATAAGTTACCCTTTTCGTTTAAAGATCGACTCAAAATATAGTTACCTTTTCAGCTCAAATACCGGTTCAAAGCTATTTACAGAATATGAATTAGCTTGTGAAGGTAACCAAACGGTTGTATGGTTATTCTCCAAGAAGTTGCACGTTCAAGCCATCAATTATGTTAATCACACAACTCCTGTTGTAGATCCAACTTTACAAAAACAAGATTTATGCTCTCTATTACCTCAGCCTTCAACAATACATGAATAGTTCGCGTTTTCATCCATATTATAATTACACTAGTAATGGATCACAGAGTAATAGCAGAGCCTATCTTCATATTCAACTGTCCGTTTGCTGTTAACAATTCAACATTAGTGGCTGCAAATTAAGCTGGTACACTTATTTAAAGATTGGAGAAATGAGTGTATCTGAAGTCACCGATGGATGTGCAGAGTGGAATTTATAGCCATGACCTCTTGGCCTAATATTAAAAATGGCAACAATATTTCCCTTTATGATCTTCATCAAGCATTCATCGAAGGGTTTGAGCTAACTTATCATCTGAAACTGGAAATCATAGAAACGATTCATTCAAGTAAGGATGACATGTCTGTTTACTTATTCAATTAATATTCGTTAGCAAAACAAAGAATTCACTACTACTAAAATTTTATGACTTCAATCTAACCGGGGAACAGAAGGCCGCTACTCTTGTATCTCGGAAGTAAGCTAAGCTCTTATCCCTTCAACAAGAGAGATTACAATTATTTTTACACAGAAGATTTATGATGTTACTCTTCCGACTATACAATCTTCACCAAATAAGTGAAAATGTTAAAATTTGATATCTTTTTTATTAATAACTACGCAAATCATATTGTTATATATAATAATATAGTTTGGGATCTACAATATTTGGTGCCTAAGGCAAGGACTTCACTTGCCTTAGCTTAGAGCCTGGTCCTGCTCATCCTAGAAGCTAGCTAGCTAGCTCATGAGATGAGGAATATCCAAGACACGACACACAACTCTTCTCTCAACTGACGTGGGACACTTAACAATGTAATTGTCAAGAAAAATTAGATTTTCCTGATCATCATTCATCACTATGAATCGTAGGCTTAAGAGCAAGTTACTTTTATATGACTTCTCAACCGTGCAGTGTATTGGGAGCAAAATGTGTGATTGGCCTACCGTTCATAATTGAATTTCTGGTGTACATCAGCACCAGTCAAGAAGGAAGTCCTCTGTTAAGTTGGCAGAGGAAGTATGACATTGTTGTTGGAGTGGCTCGAGGAATTGGATATTTGCATCGAGGCTGTGATGTACGAATTTTGCATTTTGACATCAAGCCACACAACATTCTTTTGGATGAGAATTTCATTCCAAAGATTTCTGATTTTGGGCTTGCAAAATTATATCCAACAGATATAAGCATTGTGAATCTCACAGCTGCTCGTGGAACAATTGGCTATGTAGCTCCAGAGTTGATCAGCAGAAGCATTGGAGTAATCTCTTACAAAGCTGATGTTTACAGCTTTGGAATGCTGCTAATGGAAATGCTGGACTTGAAGAGACATGAAGGTGCAAATGAAGAGCATTCCAGCCAATATTTTCCTTATTATATTTACGATAAGTTCAACAAGGGAAAGGAAATTGTTGTGGATGAAGAAGCAAATGATGATGAAAAGAAGATGGCTAGAAAGTTGACTTTAGTTACATTTATGGTGCATACAAACAAATCCGATACAACACCCTTCGATGAGTAAAGTTTACAAATGCTGGAAGGTGAAATTGAAGTGCTAGAAGCACCTCCTCAGCCTCTTCAATCTCCACTATTGTTTATCAGATGATGGGAAGTTCTATGACATTTTCGTCTGATTCCATGGCTTTGTTAGATAATTCTGCTAATAATACCGTATCAAATTAGACATATGTTATGAGTGATTCATAACTAATTTTATGTTTCTCATGAAGTTTGTTGCAACTATAGTCCCTATGGGTATTTCATATCAAGAAAAAAGGTGGTGTTGTATTGCAATAAAATAAAGAGATTTAGATGTAAATCATTACAAATATTATGATAGGACTTAGGAGGCAAAGCACAAAATCATGCATGTTTTAGGCATAAACATGTTGGACCTAAACTTGACTTTAAATTTTAATTTTGACCTCCAATTTTTATATTGCACAAACATACACTTTAACTATTCAATTTTTTAAATAAATAAACACATGAGTCCTACATTGAACAATACACGTAATACACCACATATGACAAAAAAATGACACGTAGGATGACATATGTGTCTCTTTGTTCAACTTTATACAAATTTAAGTGTCTATTTGTGCAAATCCAAAATTAAATAGCATAAATATAATTCGAAATCAAGTTAAAGAGCATATTTATGTATTATACCCATGTTTTAAATGCAAAGAACTCTATTGTTACTTTGATATGACCAAAAAAATAATTATAATTCAGATTCATTCATGAAACACAAATAACTACTCTTTCTAAATAATAATAATAATAATAATAATTATTTAATCTTTGTTCATTGACGAATAAGATATGTTTATGAAAGTAATTAAATAATAGTAGTATGTATTAATAAGGCAAATTGGTCATATTAAGATTTTTCACATTAATAATATTTAAATTAGGGAAAGGGTAAAAGTTCTTTGTTTGATCAAAAGTATCTTTGCCGTCAATATTTTGATCTAAAAATATTCTTGTTGTTATTTAATAGGTCAAAAATATTTACTTTCCAAATAAATATATTATTTATTATCCTTTTAGCACATTTTTAATAAATATTTTTATCGTAATATAAATATAAATTAATGATGAATATATTACGATATTTTATATATGACGTATATGATATGTCGAAGGGGTACATGAAATTATTCAATTTTAATTGATAAAATGAGATTAAGAAGAAAAAAATATTTCACTTTTTTATTTTGTTAAAGTGATTTCAAAAGAAAGAACACAAAAACATGGTTCGTTAATAATATTTTAATTAGGAAAAAGATTGTGTTAAAAAGAAAAATATAATATATTTATTCAGAAAATAACATTTTTGACTCATTTAGTAACTATAGGATCATTTCGGACAAAAATATTGACAAAGGTACTTTTAAACTAAAATATTGATGGTAGATATTTTTGAGTCAAACTATAAACAACGAAAAATATTTTTATTTCTTTTACATAGTTTAACAACATTTTTGACCCATTCCCTTTTAAAAAATTTAATTAGCAAAACAAAGTGTGGAGATTTTTGAAATTATATATATATATATATATATATATATATATATATGTTATTATTATTATTCGACAAAAGAGAACTACTACCATCTCTGGGCAAAATTTGCAGTTCTCTTTTTGTTTAAACTGTGAGACTGAATTTGCTTTCCCAAAAATTTCATCTTCAGCTAATCAGAACATCAACCCTAAAATGAGAAACACTTTGTGAAATCTTGAAAGTTTAAGTTCTGAATTGAACTGCGGTGGCATTGTGGTCGTGTCTACGGTTTCAAACAGTCACCGGAAGTGCCGGTGGAGCAATTCCTGCTGAAACTGAGTTGGGTCATCCCCATTTACTTCAACTTCAAGATTTGAGACGAATTACATGGATTCAGCCGCTGCAATTTCTTTATGCCCATCAACTCCTGGTTGGAATCTCGATCGTCCCTTTCTTACTGGCCAATTTTATCAGGTACTCAACATTTTATTGCTTGACATATGTATGCAATAAACCCCTTCATGCCGTTATCTAAAACCTTCATTTTCTTGGACTTTTTCGACTCTTCATGAATGCTGCTTTTTTCCGCCCTTCTTTTCTTCTTTTTCTTGATGTCCTAGGTTGAATTGAAACTATTTTGCCCCTTGAAAATACATACAGGAAACAAAGATTTCGTCTGGAACTTCTGAGTACAAGGGGTTTTCTGCGGAATCAAGGTTCCCCTTTTATTCCTTGGCTTTCTGCTATTACAATTCAATTTTTTTTTTTTTAATAATGTGTTTTATCTTGGTGTGTTTGATTTACTTTTTTAAGTCAAATTGGTGACTTCTATTTGGTACATCTCCTACTTATTTTCTGTTTCTGTCTGGAAATTTTAATGCAGTTCCGGAGCAGATAAAGCTATAGGTTGTTACCATGCCACCATTCAGGTATGCCTCTGCTGAATCAAATAGGTTGTTCCTTATCCATCTTTTTATAATTTTTGTTCATATTGTTGTTGGTTGTCACTCTTATTGTTATTGTTATCATCTAGTATAATGCCAGTAAGAAGAAGTTATATATTTGACTCCAAACGTATACACCTGGATCATAAGTTCTAACGAGACTGTAGTCAACTTATGTCATGTTTTCTTCTTGTGTGTGTGTTGATATAGTTTGCAAGTTAAGGTCCTGTGAATATTTGTGTATTTTCTTGCTTTAAGTTTTAAGGTTAAGGATAGTGAGGACTATTATGTTGTGGCCCATCTAAATGGTTTTTCTTGTTAATATGTTATGTCCTATATGAACTTGACGATCTTGGTTTTGAGTTTGGTCAGGGTCACCGTCATTTATTAAAATATTGTCTTAACTATTATGCAGGAATTGATTGTTATTGATGATCTTCTATCTACCCTTATTGGAATTGAAGGACGCTATATTTCGATCAAGAAAGTCCGAGGGAAGGAGGATGACATAACCTTTCAGGTTGATGCATCTATGGATTTAGCTCTTCAGGTACTTATAGGGAGATATGTTTTCTGTAAAAATAGCTAACGAAAAAATGAGACATTTCATCCCTGATATATAGTGTTCTAAAGCAACGAAATATTTTGAGGCTAAAAGCCAAGTAAACATGAAAGAAAATCCATAGCGTATTTAGTTTAAAACATTAGCTGAAATAATTTGGGCTATTATTGTAGGAGTTTGCAAAAAGGCTGTTCCCGTTATGCGAAAGTTATATCTTGATTAACCAGTTTGTGGAGACAAGGTCACAGTTCAAGACAGGCCTAGTCAATCATGCCTTTGCTGCAGCTCTAAGGGCACTCCTCCTTGTAAGTTTCTTATTTATTGATCCTTCTATGGTTGCATGGTGGATTATTCTTTTCTCTACTTGTTTATCTGGTATGTTATCCATCTTATGTATAAGCTCTTCTTGAGGATATCTAAATTTTATATTTGAGAAATCATTTCTGGGAGGATTGAATCATCTTCATTATTTGTTTAATCTCTTTTTGGATACTGTAGATTCTCTCCTCCTTGGTATAGCTTGTATATGGTTCAATTATTACTAAAAAAATTATTACCTTACAAAATAAAAATCTCTTTTTGTGGATGGATTAATGTGACTTTCAGAAGATTATCTCCTGGGAAGCTGAGAAAACCTGTCTGCTACCTTAATTTGGTTCAGCTAATTGTCTAAGGTTTTTGGATGCCATGAGTTGTTTCCATAATTGTCCCATGCTGTGTGGACATACATGTACAATGTAGTATTAAGAGAAAGAATAATAAAGGAAAATAAAAAGGGAGAGCTAATTGAAGTCTAGAATATATTTTTTCCAGGACTACCAAGCAATGGTGGCACAGCTTGAACATCAATTTCGCTTAGGAAAACTTTCTATACAAGGATTATGGTTTTACTGCCAGGTAACGCTGCTTAAACTGGTTTAATTTCCATTCAGTTTGACTCCTCGTCATTGGTGCTTATGAAGCTATGTCTTGCAGCCAATGATGGGTTCGATGCAAGCACTGTCTATGGTGGTGAAAAAGGCTGCAGCGGATAACTGTGTTGGTTCTGCAGTCCTTAACCTCTTGCAAAGCCAGGTCTAACATCTTAGTCACTTTTCATGACTTTAAGGATCTATGTCTGAGTTCCCCTGGAATTGTGGAATACCATAGATTCATTACGATGGTTTAAATTCCATATTTGCTTGAACATTTGTGGTTTGGTTTCGCATGGTTATCAAAATGAGACCTGCAATTTTTATGTTTTAAGGGGTCGTTTAGTAATGCATGTATTAGTTATGCTTGCATTCATTATTCAATAATTATTTTTATGCATTGTTTGGTTTGATGCATTAAAAATAGCATTTATTGCATAAAAAAGTTATTTACAAAGATACCCTCCACTATTATGGTGGAAAAGATGTATAAAAAGTTTTGAGGGATAATTGGGTCTTTAATTGAGTTAATGCATGCATTAAAAACCATTGCATTGCTAATACCTAGAAATATATGGTATTACTAATGCACACCTTAATACACAATAGAGTGTATAACTAATGCAAGTTAGTTATACATAAATTAGAAAAGAGTACCAAACAAGGTACTAGTAATACACAAGGCTAATGCATGCATTATTTTTCCTAATACACTCGGTCAAACGACCCCTAATAATTTTAGTTAATTAGTCTTTCTCATTCCAAAATCTTCATGGGAAGTTTGAACAGATTTTAAGTGTCTGTGATAGACTCTATTTTGATATGTTTAGAATTGTTGAGAAAATAAGATAAGGAACAACCCTTGGGGTTCATCTCAATTGGCAAAGGTTGAGGGACTTTGATCTTAAATCACTAGTGTGAGTCCTATGCCAAACGAATTAAGACTAGTTTATGTGGAGAATGGTAAAAGGCGGAGCCATCATCCTGGATTTCTGGAAACTGCAGTTGGCCCAAAGGGTTGGTTCCGAACGAGTTTCTTGGTCATAAAAAACATAAGAAGGAATAATTGGTTCTCACACAACATTCACGAAATAGAGAGCTAATGCAAACAGACATGAAAGTAATCTGTAACAATAGTGGTGGCTATTTTTCTTCTTTTTGAACGTCTCTGGTGACTGCAACAACGAGAATTATATTACCAATGCTATGATACCATCTGAACAAATAAAACATGGAATAATTGAGTGAAAACTTAGCTTGATTACTCCCTCAAGTTGCTGGACTGAAAAAGTGAATGTACGACAGTACGAGTGTTAAAATAGGGAAGAATCTCTCTAATTAGTCCTAGTTGGTATACAGTATCATTTACAATTTTCTTTACAGAAACTACATATGTTCTATTTGATCAGAGGGGGTCTATATTTATTTCCAGATTAATTGTTCTGTTTTAGGCAAAGGCAATGGCTGGTGATCATGTAGTGAGGTCTTTGCTGGAAAAGATGTCACAATCAGCAAGCACTGCATATCTTGGAATATTAGAGAGGTACTTAATCTAGATTCTGCAATGATTATCCAAGTTTGCTTAAGGTCTGGCTGACCTCTCATTGTCTGGGAATTGCCTAATCAAATATTGTTTTGTCCTAAAATAACATGTTTCTACTTTTTGTTAAGTGTAAAAGAAGTTGGTGATACATAAATCGCCAGGGTTAAAGGAGTAGTGGTTCCTATATCTGCTATTTGATCTTGACGTGTCTATGCTAATAATGTCTACTTGGGGAATCAGCTGATGTAGTTATAACACATATTAAAAAGTAGTGTAGGTTTCCTTCAACAATGAGTTTCCGCTAAATTGGTAATGCATTTTTTTAATCTTTATACTATTCCCATGATAATAAGCAAGTAAAGTACTTGTTTTCTTGTCTTCTAGAGTAAATGTTAGGTTTTCATCAGCTGCCTTTTGTAGGTATTAAGTGTGTCGCTTTTTCTCGTTTTTTGACAGTCTTTGAACTTCCCGTTCTTTTATAGTGAATTACTGTTGTTTCTCAATGTGAACTACCCTAAAATTTCAGGTGGGTGTATGAAGGAGTGATTGATGATCCTTATGGTGAATTCTTTATTGCCGAGAACAAGTCTCTTCAGAAGGTACATCTTTTTCAGCAACACTTTTTTACTTAGTTGCTGACATCTCATTGATCTCACTGTATTTTCCACAGGAGAGTCTTACTCAAGATTATGATGCCAAGTACTGGCAACAACGTTACAGCCTGAAAGATGAAATTCCTAGCTTCCTTGCAAATGCAGCGGAAACAATTTTGATCACTGGAAAATATTTAAATGTCATGAGAGAGTGTGGACATAGCATTCAGGTTTTGACAAGATCCCATTGCTGCTATATGTTCACACAATAAAGCTTTTCCATCTTTCTTTGCATTACAATTCCATTAGTAATATTAGCAGAGGTTCGTGACCAAATTGTTTTTGTTAGATCCCTGTGGCAGAAAAGTCAAAGTTGACAAGTGCAGGCTCAAATCATCACTATTTGGAGTGTATCAAGTCTGCTTATGATTTTGCCAGTGGCGAACTATTAAACCTTGTTAAAAACAAGGTATGCTGAAGCAAGAAAGATATTTCTTGACAGCTTTTTTCCATGTTTCTTGATTTGTTACTACAAGTGCTTTTACATGAAACTTCTCTCTGATGAAACCTTTCTATTCTTTGGCAGTATGATCTCATGGGTAAACTGCAATCTATTAAGCACTATCTTCTTCTTGATCAGGTACCAGCTAGCGATTAACAAATTATATATCTAAGTTTATGATAGTTTGGGAATTGGGGGTTATGGGGAAAACACTGGTAAACTTTGAATTTAAATGCTACATGCAATGGAATGCTTCAATAACTTTCTTTATTAACTAGTCAGTCCCTTTGCATTATCTTCTTTTAGTAAAAGAAGATATTTCTTGGCCTAGCAGCTGGCATCAAAATGTGTTGCAGGAAGAAGAAAATGTTAGACACTCTTATGCCTATCTTTTCCAAACAAGCAAATCCATCAATTAAAATGCAAATTTTTAGAATCATTCTATGCTTCTCTGTCATCCTGACCCTGGTTTTGCATTTTTCTTTGGTTTCATTCTTTATTTCTTCATGTGTGCTCTCTGTAGATGGAAGTTAAAGAATTGTTCTGGTGCTGGTTTCCATTAAGAAATTTATATTCATACTCACTTCAACTGTACATGCAGGGTGATTTCTTAGTGCACTTCATGGATACAGCTAGAGAGGAGCTCATGAAGAAGCCTGATGAGATATCTGTGGAGAAGCTACAGGTTTATACATAGTTCTTTAGGTTTCTGCTTCCTCTAAATAGGGAAATCATTTGAAGCTCTTTATAATGTGGTGTCATCTTCTTTTCTTTCTTCTGAGTAGTCTCTTCTAGACCTTGCTTTGCGATCTACTGCAGCTGGTGCAGATCCTTGCCATGAGGACTTGTTATGTTGTGTGGTGAGTTATTATTACCTTGGCCTGTTTAACCTTCTAGACATGGAGATAATCTGCTAAATTATGTAAAATATGGTCCATCTTTTCAGGAGAGGACTACTTTATTGAAAAGATTGAGTACATTGAAAGATCTTGAAATCAGCCGGTCTGCTCCAGATAGCAATGATTTAGAGGAGCCACTGAGCATAACTGGCTTGGAAACTTTTTCTTTGAATTACAAGGTTTGCCTTCTAATTTCTCTTGTAGATGAAGGAAATTACACCGCAGCTCCACACAACAAAAAGAAAAAGAAAAAAGATGAAAGAACAGAAAATTGCATAAAAGCAGTTCTCTATGTCTTCTATATCAATCATAGATTCAGAACTCATGTAAGATAAAGCAGTCTGCGACAATTTTGCTGTTCAATACCTGGCCAATTTCAAAAAATTAATTAGCAGGAAATTTATCTATACTTTTAGCTAAGTCAAGAGAATCAATTGGGGAGTAAAATACTCACTTTCCCCTCCTGATACTTGTCCTATATATCTCTGCGTTACAGTTTCTTTTATAGCTGTGTGCAATGATGTTAATCTGTTCATTGAGTGCCACCTAGCAACAACCATATTTAACGAACGCTGAGGGAGAGCATCTTGTTTCCTTCTCTTGATTTTCTGTTTTGGTGAGAATGACATTAAAGGTCGAGGTATTATTTTTGCTGGGTCATTATATTATTGTCTCCTGAGCCTGGTTGCATTTGTTGTGTTTCAGGTTAGATGGCCCTTATCTCTTGTAATATCAAGGAAAGCCTTGACAAAATATCAGTTGATTTTCAGATTTCTATTTCACTGTAAGCATGTTGATAGGCAACTCTCTGGAGCATGGCAAGTACATCAGGTATGAGCTTTCAGTTACTTTTACTAACAGTAGTAAAGTAGTTTCTCTTTTTCTTTTTGACTTCTGATAGATTTGCATTTTTGCGTATTTTGTTATTATAGGGTCTCCGCAAGCTTGACATGCAAGGAACTACAGTTTCTGTATCATCTTTGTTATGTCGCAATATGCTGAAGTTCATAAATAGTCTCTTACACTATTTGACATTTGAGGCAAGTTTCACCCCTTCTAAGGGAACCACAGTTCCTATGTTAGTTTGCTATGTCTGCCTGTCTTTGGTACATTAATTTCTGCTTGAAGGCTTTGAGTTTCTTACTTCTCTATTTGTATTTTTTTGATATGTTATTCTCCCGTTATTTTAATTTCTGGTTGCATACTTTTAGTTTCCCAGTTTTTCTCATTGTTCTTTTCATCACTGTCACCGTACCACCACTAATGTATCCTTCTCTTTCACGATTCTTCTTCATTATTTATGCTATATTAGACATGTACTAGTTTAGTACATCTACTAAACTAGTGAAGACAGCTGTTCCTTTTTTCTCTTGTTATAGAAGGTCAAAAGAATGAATTATATTGACTGATTTAAAAGACGGCTGACTGTAAAATTTTTGATATTTTATTGGTTGATATACAAGAGGGTTGACAGAATAAGTTTTGATGTGTATTGCTAGTCAGATTGAACCAGTATTTTATTGTATCTTCAGGTGCTTGAACCTAACTGGCATGTAATGCTCAATAGACTTCAAACTGCAAAAAGCATTGATGAGGTAAAATGATTATGTACAAAGAAATCTTGTGTCTAAACACCTTATAGGAGAGACTCTTGCTCGGGTGGTCCTTATGTTTCAACTTGATGTGTTGTCTCATTGATTGTTTGATTCAATTTTTGGGCAGGTTATCCAATACCATGACTTTTTTCTTGACAAGTGCTTGAGGGAATGTGTGCTTCTATCACCAGCCCTTCTTAAGGTTAGTTATGATTTCCACTCCTGGTTATTGGTGGCCTTCAGATACATTGTTCCTAATTATAAAGTCTTCACAAAAGATGATACTGATTATAGCCCTTCTGCAATGTTCAAGAACCAACATTTATAGCAACTACTAGATTACGTTTTAGGTTTTGAGTCTGTTCCTTTTCAGGTGATTAATTTTGTTATTTTGTTGTTCTAACTATTTTTACTGTCCTGATTTTCTCATGAATGTTTTTCTAAATGCAGAAGGTGGAGAGGTTGAAATTAATATGTCTGCAATACGCAGCTGCAATGCAACGGCTGATTACCTCCTCGTTGGATACTACTGACAATGACACATTGTCTAATGATTCTCCCAGTATAGAAAAATATAAGAACTTGAAACTAAGGACCCCATATCAGATGCTGAGACTAGCTCCTGAAAACGTCACAGTATTAGACTCCGTTCTGTATGTTATAACGAATTTGTACTTGATTTTTTAATCTCTTTTATCTGTGTCTCTCTCTCATAGCTAACTATAATCATTTTGCAGGAAATTTGAGAAGGAATTTTCTTTTGAGCTTCACAGCCTGGGACCGATATTAAGCAGTGGCTCTCGAGCAGAACCATACTTGACTCATCTTGCACAGTGGATCCTTGGTGTGGGAAAAGACCAGTAAGCTGATTGTTTTTTGTTGCCTACAAACTTTAGTTTTAGTGATGTTTATTTTTATTTATGTCTGTTCGATTTCTTTTTCTTCTTAATTACTCGGTTGAGCTTGTAGAGTGTGATCGTTGTGAAATCAAATCAAGCTTTTCTTATTTATTTACTTCTGTTACTGAAGAAAATATGTTGTTCTCCATTTCCAAGTATAAAAAAATACACTATCTGGACTAAGGTTCTATCTCAATTGTTTTCGATCCAGATAAGTGAAAAATATGTATAGGTCTATTTTCAATTATTTGATTATGTATACATAAATACATTTCTATAGTGTAGTAAAATACCTAAGGTTGAACTAATCCTAACATTTTTAATTTGCTGATTAACTAAATACAACAACCGATGGTTATTGGGTTTGTTGGCTCTAATAAATGGATAGGCAGCCGCTCCTTCTCCTTAAAGTCAAAAGAGGATTTGGTATTGCTTTATGAGAAGAGAATTATTTGTCCAAATAATATCGTAAAAATAGATATTTTTATGTACATATTTTTAGAATTAATTTAACAATATTTTTTAATCTTAAAAATTCTAGGAAAAAGGAAACCGAATAGTGTACCTTTAAGTATTGATTTATTAGTTTATAATTTGTTGTAAATTATAAATTCAAAAGTTCTCTATTTTTTTTAAAAAAAAATATCGTGTCCGATCAAAAGAGTAATAATTTCATGGAAGCTTCTAAAAACTTTGTTTGTTGCTCAACGTCTTTATTTTTCTTGATGCCTAAGACTTCTTCATATAACAACTAGTAGTAGAAGAAAAGCAAATGTGGAAGAAATAACGAAAGTTTTCAAAAAATAATAATTTGGGTAGCGTCTACATGTGTAACTCTGACCTATTTGCCTATTCAACAGAGTTCCTTATTTTTTTTCTTCAAGGATTTAAAGTTGTTAGATTCTAATATAATGAAAATTTTATATTAATAATTTAGTTTAATACGTTATATAACCAGTTGATTATAATTTATTATAGATTGTCAAATCAATATTATTATACGGAATACATACATACTTTTGAATTGATCTAATTACGTAATTATCTATTTGTACAAAACATGTAGTAAGTAGTTCATAAAGAAAATATAATTCTTTGTAAGTGGGGGGAAGAAAAATACAAGGCTATTATTATTGTGGAGGTTAAAAGCTATTCCCTCTAGTCCAATCAAAATATATTGTTAACAATGGTTCAAAATATATGAATTTTTCAAAGTTTTAGAATATATTAAAATTTATTTATTTTATTTATAGAATCAATTTTCTTTTAAGAGGGAGTTTCAACTATTTTTAAATCTCAAATAATTATCATTACTTTTAAGAAGAGTTTTGAGGAATCAAAAGGGTAGCATTAACGAATAATTTTTTTGATTGATGTCTTTAAACAAATTTTTTAAAGGATGTGTCACACTCCAACAAAATAATTAAATTGGACTAGAGAGGAGGATATAGTTCCATTAGCAACACAATTGAATATTTTGATTATATTACCATAATAATAACGAGTTAATGTGATTCTGAGATTCATAAAAATTTAAGTATACTCGATCGTATTGCATTCAACGGGTATGATAGCACTAAAAAAATTCAAACCATTTAGACTTTATAGATTGAATTGTTTAAAAAAAAAAAGAAAATCTCACCCCAAATGAATTTCAGTAGTTTACTTACCAAAACACATTTAATAACTTCCCACACAAACCAAACACTGACTTTGGGAAAAAATTAACGCGTCAACTTTTTGACTCATAAAATTGCACCTCCCCTTTTTTTTCTTCCCTATGAGCAGTTAACAAATATTTATTACTCATTTAAAAGCAAAGTGTGTACTATTAGAATACCAAATTTTTAATTAAGATGTTAGATAGGGACACATCAACCTCTCTTTATAAAAGAAAAAGTCAAAATAAGGAAACTTCAATAATTATACATATAGATCTTGAGGTATGACACTAATTATATTTTAATCTAAATGGTTTAATATGTTAAGTTTCTTTTTAATCCATGTCTAAATAGAATTTGTTGTCAAAATTATATTATAACAAGGTTTCCAAATTCTAGTTAAAATATGTTTTGCACTATTATAAATAAAAGGAGGGGTATTGCAACTTATTTTCTTACGAGTGAATTAATTTACCTTACGTAGTTTACCTGTTGGCCGAATTCAGATCAGTGAGTTTCGGATACCAAATACATAAAAGGAAAAAAAGAAAATTCAACTCTTTCAAGATTCTATATATATTAACCAAGTACTACACTCTTTGTTACATCCACCCCACATTTCTTTCTACAATGGCAGAGCAACAAAGAATTCATCCAGTACCTGAACCAGAACATGAACTTCCAGTACAAAAACCCTCTGTCCCTTTAGTGCCAAAGGGCTCTTTCAGTTCAGAAAAAGGTGACCCTGAGAAACAGCAGCAGCAGCAGCAACCACCTTTTAGAAGAACAATCCCATATTATCCACCATTAAAACCACCAAAGAGAAGATGTTGTTCTTGCAAAAGATGTCTATGTTGCACATGTTGTCTGTTGTTCATCATCATCATAATCATTGCTGCTTTATCTGCTGCTTTTTACTTTGTCTTCCAGCCAAAAATACCAAAGTACTCCGTTGACAGTATGAGAATCACACAGTTCAATTTCAATAATGACATGAGCTTATTGTTTGCTACTTTTAATGTTAACATCACTGCAAGAAACCCCAACAAGAAGATTGGGATTTACTATGAAAATGGTAGCCAATTGAGTGTTTGGTATACTGGTGTTCAGCTTTGTGAAGGGTCATTGCCAAGATTTTATCAGGGTCATCAGAATACTACTGTACTCAGTTTGGATTTATCAGGACAAACACAGAATGTAACTGGATTGTTGCAGGCACTGCAGGTGGATCAACAAAGAGGAAGTATTCCATTGAATCTCAGGGCAAAAGTTCCAGTGAAGCTCAAGATTGGGAATTTGAAGCTAATGAAATGGAACTTTTTGGTGAAGTGTAGTCTGGATGTGGATAGTTTGTCTGCAAATAATGCTATCAGGATTAGGAATAGTGATTGCCAGTTTGGTTTTAGGTTATAATCCAGTCCTGGAATTATTTTTTCCTTCCATTTTTTACAGATTTTTTTTTCAATATCTGTTGACACTGTTTACTCATATTATTTTGGATTGATATAAAGTGATCTGTTTCCTCTTTACTTTTTTGGGTCTAACTGGTTTAACGGAACAGAATTGTCGGTATCCAAAAGAAATTTCTGAACAAGGTAATACAATTTAAAAGGGCAGCTCGGTGCACAAAGAGGTGTAATGTAGGCAACCTACAGCGATTGATTCCACGGTTCGAACTTGTGACCTATAGGTCAACTTTAGTGTTGCAAGGCTCCTCTTCTGAACAAGGTAATACAATCACTATGAGTATTTCAATCTTGATATAATGTGAAGTACAATCACTTTATTTGAGCTTTTTGCTATGACTTGTGCACTCCAAAGATGTCCATTATTTGATTACTTTCCCTCTATTTTCATACATAAATTCTTACTTCCGTTTTTTGCCTAGTTTACTTAATTCCTGTATCTTGGTGAGACCTTCATGGATGTGGCCTAAGCAGATTATAAGAGCATCTATCGCTATGATTATTGCAATATACATGGTTAAGCATCTATCGCATATCAGGTGCAGGAAAGGGACTTTTATAGGATAAATGATATTCTCATCTTTTGCAGGGAATTCTAATTGCTATCTCTGAAGTCAATTTGAAATGGTGCATCTGTTGCGCATATTTGTTGTATGCTTTTGTTCCCTTCATTAAAGTGATGCTCCAATTTTAGCACGATGGTATCAATCATAGAACTTAAAAGAATAACTGTGACACAGATCCCACGAGTAGGCAGTAGATGAATTACATTTGCTTCAAGTAAATCATTTGCAGACAACATTCAACGAAAACGAAAGGTTGCAAAGCATACAATCTTCAATGAAAACAAAAGGCTGCAAAGTGTGCAACCACAACTAAAAATTCTATTCTAAAACAAACTGCATACATCTTAACAAATTCTTCAACGTTTTAAGTAGAAGCAGCCATAGAAATCCCTCCTCTAAGTCCAACTCTGCCACGGCCTATTCCTGTTTGCTGGTTGTCAGATTCCCTCCTCTTCACATTCACTCTTCTTTTTCCTTCTTCCATGTCGTGGCTAATCTCAGAGATCGCATGCCTTTGAAAGCCTAGAGGACTCTTGTTATCATCTCTACTGTAGGATTTTGAAGAAGGCCAACAGTCAGTTGAATCAGCCGAATTTGGTTCCCATGAGGAAGGGGAAAGCCAGTTTTGCTGACCACCAACAACACTGTTGCTTCCTGAGGATTCTTGTTCTTCCATATCAGTTCCCCTTCTGAAAGTTACATACTTTTGTATGCTTGGCTCCATAAGGTCATCACTTACAGTAACTTCAGACTCCATGAAGGGATCCTTGATCCCTAACTTCTTCTTCCCTAGAGGATCGAAAGAAGCATTATCATTCTGACTATATTGCTCAGATGTGGCGTTTCTTCTCCTGTCATCGGAGAGAGCACTGGACAGATTGGAGCTAGTGGTTGAGTTCAGGTCAGCAACTGCATCAACAATTGAGCAAGCTTTTGTTACACAAGGTGGTAGTGAAAATGCAGGGGTGGTGGTATTAGTCTTTTGATGGAAGTTTTGGATGTCTTCAAGCAACAGTGCAGTATATGATTGAGGAGGGTTTGAGAGAGCTTCAGGATTGATGTCCAGGTCTCTAGATAGCCTTAAAGACCTGCTTCTCTGTGGTTTATGGCTTTCAGGTCCTGAAACAATCACATTCATTGCAACATTATGCTGCTGCTGCTCCTTGACTTTGCCATTGCTCACAGTTTCTGCATTCAATTTCTGCAAAGAGAGAGCACATCAATATTGATACTAAATCAATCAAAATCCCGTACTAATCGGGGCTAATGAATACTCCACTCTCATTAGTCTATAGATGTCTATTTCAAGTAAATTATTCATCTTCCAAGGAAAATAAGGTTCTTTAAATTTCACATTTATTCCTACATAGATATACAAGTTTCTAACAAGACTAACATCGGTTTCCATTCTCTAATTTCACACTTGTACCTACACCAGACCTACAAAACTAAAATTCATTGCATCAAAGATTTGCTAGCACAAGCAATTATCATCAGCCAATCTATGATAAATAAGCAAAAACTAAAACATAAGTTTCTTCTAAGGAAGTCTACAACCTAATAAAAGGAGCCAACCTGGGAAGGGACCTTCAGTCCTGGCGCGGGCATCTGCTCCAAGACAACGTTGCTGTCAATCTCACTGAGAGGATTTCTTCTGTATGGAGATTGCTCGTGTTTCCTTGAATTGCTACGGCTAAGGGACATGGGCTGCTGTTGATTTTGATTAGAATGAGTATTGTTATCTCTCTCATTCAACACCTTTGCATTCACCCTTGCTGGTGACCGAGCGCGCGGAGATGCAGCAGTTCGTGGTCCGTCACCACCTGCATTTCTCTTCACTTGAATCCTCTTAACAGCAGCAGCAGATATATTGTCAGTTCCACCAGCATCAATGCTCTTATCCATCACCATAGATGAGACAGTAGCAGGTACAGATATCATCTTCCCTGGCCTACCACCATTATTTCCATTAGCATTAACAGAAGCCACATTACCACCATTTGTGGTAGTAGTAATTGGTGAGTCAGATCTTCTACCAGGAGATCTGCTCACCCTTCTACCCCCTCCTCCACCACTGCTGCCTCTTTCTCTACTACTCCCCGACCGCTGCTGCTGCTGTTGTGCCTGGTCTCTTTCCCTACTCGGGGTTCTCCTCCGTCCCTGAGACGAAGAATTAGGGGTTCTAGGCTGACGCTGGCGTTGCCTATGGCGACGAACTCCAGTCCCAACAACCCCATCATCCTCACAATCTACTACATTATCGTGCATCCCCTCATTTCCATTGTCATTCTCAAAATCAAAACTCCTCTTGGAACCAGAGTACTTTCTACTCCTTTGAGGAGTATCAGTAGATCCATTAGAACCCAAAACCCCTGTCTTTCCAGTAGATGAACTCCTGCTAAGCCGCCCACATTGTATCAAAATAGCATCAACCTCTTCTTTAGTACAACTTGAAGTCCTCACGGGAGCCGATACAACAATACCATTCTCTTTGCCTAATCCTAATCCTAACCCTAACCCTAACCCACCATTGCTATTACTAATACCATTTTTCACAGTCTCAACAACTTCAATTCCCTTTTTAACCATACCCTTTTCTTCTTCAGTCTTCCTATCCACTTCATGGCTTTTTCTGTGTTTAATAACAAAGATCTCTTTTTTCACACTTTCTCCTTCTACCTCTTTCTTGTTGTCCAGTTGGGTACTATTTTTAACAATTTCTTGATTTGTATTTGAAACTGCAACAGTAGAAGTAGAAGTAGACTTAGAAGAAGAACAAGAAGTGTTCTTCTTACTCAAACAACTCCCCATTTTTTTTTCTCCAAGAACTGAAATTTTTAAAATTTGCAGTGAGAAGAAGATAAAAGATTTGTAACGGGCAGGAGATGAGAAAAAGATAAGAGGAAAAGGGGTTCAGAGTTCAAGAAAACCACTCAATTAAAAATGGCAACTTTATGGGGTAATAGAAATAGATTCAGAAGAGGCATTTCAAATTTTGACTGAGGCGGGCAAGGGGGTGGGGGTGGGGGGAGGCAGTCTGTCAATAGAGCCGTTAAAAGGGGGTTTTATTAATTTTTTCAAAATAGAAAATAATAAATGTTGTCACCTATATGTTGTTTCAAGGAATAAAAACAAAAAATGTTGTTTTGTTTTGTTATTTTATGAAGTATGTTTGGGGAATGATGAGAATCTTGATCCAGTTTTTGGATTAGGGAATCCTTCAACGGTCGTTTGATCAGTGATGGCAATTACAATGGTACGATAGATATCGAATATTATATTAAAATTAAAAATTTTAGTATCGTAATTTAATATTATGCTATTTGAAATATATTTTTAAAAATATCAAATATTGTATTCATATATATATATATGTAAACTATACAATACCACTCTAACAAATATATAAAATAGTAACAAATTATTTAAATGTTAAAATTTTGATAACTCTCTTGATTTTTTTTTTTTTAGGTGACTGATTAACAAATAAAATTGTGTATACTTTGTTTTGAATATATTTACACGTATTATAATAGAGACGCTTCTTGAAAAGCTCAAGTTGCAACTTTTTTATCATATGAATATATGTAAGTTGAATGTTTGAAGTTGATCAAATTATGATAATTGATTTACCATATTATAATTATCAAAATCAAATTAAAAAAAAATATTGAATCATATCGAAATAATTTGTTAGGAGGATAGTATAATATTTTTAAAAACCGTAAATTGAAATTATTAAACGGAACTTTTTAATACCGTGCCTACCATACCACCCTACACGTGGGTCACATTAGTTTTCTGTAAATGAATCTTCTTGCTTTGGTGTTGTAATTGTGCGAATTTTTTTTTAAAAAAATTAGATGCCTTATATATAGATAATAATAAAATTGGAGAAAGTGATTTTATTAGAATAATTAAAGCAACACGAAGGTCCCAACTTCACCTACTAGTATTCGGAATTAATTAATTTTGTCCATAATTTATTTTTGGGTATTCGGAATTAATTAATCTTGTTCTTACTTTATTTTTGGTTCATTTATACTCTTTCTTTTAGAAAAAAAAAGTCTTCTATTTGTGTTTCCTATTGTACCAAGAGTTTCACAATGAAACAAGTGGTTCAAATTTTTGAAAAAAAAGAATGTTCAAATTTAGTTTAATGATTAGGTTAATTTAATAAGATACATCAATAATAAATATTTTTTAATAATTATATCAAATTAATACGATCAAATAATATGAAATAGAGAAAGTAATAATATTTTATTATCTTAGCTCGTAATTTAGTATACTTTTGTAGGTAGTGGCGCTTGCTAAAGCCTGGAAAAATATAGTATACTTTATATGTCATGTCTTTTGTAGGTGAAAAAAATTATAATTTTTTTGGTCTAAAAGTTTGCTATAGTCAAAACAAATGGTCGTAATTTTTTTGCCAATGTTAAAAAATGCTTTGAAAGAAAATAAGGTTCTCACTATCAGGACTTTGACTGGTTTTTAAATTTGTGTTTGACTAAGGTAACTTTCTAATGAGACCAGAAAATTAACAACCATCAATTCATAGCTTTCTGCCCTGTTTGAATTGAATTCTAAGTTTTTTTTTTTTTTTGATATTTTTCTAGTTTTCGAATAAAAGAAGTATTTATTTTAGGGTAATGCTAAATGGTTAGAAATTTAAAAATAATTATAATTTCTTTAATTTAAAATAAACTGGTCTTTATTCCATTTTTAATTAAAAGGTATAATAGTTAAAATGGTAAAAATGTAAATATCATTCTGACAGAAGAAATTTTTCCTTTATTTTAAAATCAAAAGAACAAATATAAGTCAGAAACTATAAATTAAAATTATGTTTATAATTCCATCCAAACAAGCCCTAGCCCTTTCTCTTCTTTTTTTTTTTTTTTCCTTTTTTTCTTTGTTGAAGTTGAAATTCCCAATACAAGTTTGGAATTTTTATTTATTTGAATCACATAACTAAAATGTTCAAACGAAAGTCCCCCACTTACCAAGCTAAAATTTTGAGCTTATGGATTAGGTATTAAAACCTGAGCAAAGCTACTAACTGGGGTGACTATCCCAACTAGTCTTTACAAAACCAGCCTCTGGATTGAAGTAATCCAAACATACCATTTTTCATTTCTTGAACCAACCAGTTTTGCTCTTAGGTAATTCAAAACATTAAGGGGTTTGTTTGGTACAAACATTGATAGTGCACGGATTAGTAATGCAGGGATTAATAATGCAGAGATTAGTAAATGCAGGGATTAATAGTGTAGGGATTATTTTTTGTCAAGTGTTTGATTCACTATTTTCCACTTAATTTTGTGTTCAATTTATAATTATACAAAAAAATTCTTTCCTATTATTCCCTTGTGTTATTATGAGTGTTTATTTCATATAATTGAATCAAGGTAGATAATCACCGGGCCGGATAATTTTTTTAAAGAATTTATTCTATTTAATTAGTTAAATCAAATATATATATAATTGTTATTAATTTTAAGGTATGATGTACCACTAAGAAGATCAGTGATGGCACAATGTATTTCTAATTTTTTGTGGGTCAAGTATATATCTTAAACTTAGCATAGATTTAAGACTACTTAAATTGTTAATACGGTAAGCTTATTTTTATTTTTATTTTTAAAACAAATAGTTCAAGTGGGTAATTGACAAATTATCATAAATATAAAAAAAAATCAAGAAAAAATGGAGAAAAAAAATATTAGTAAAATCATTAAATTACAACAAACGAATTTGGAGAATTAAAAAAAATATTTATAACCACTCCAATATAAATAAAAAGGAAATTAAACTACAAAAGAAATTTAAAAAAAGAATAAAGGGTCATTAGGGATCTTATTCAAGGTTTAACAAACCTTGGATAAGTTATCCCTCGATTTCCAAGAGATAAGATAATACCACATATGATGGATAAGCAATTCATGGATTAAATTAAATGAAGTAACCAACAATGGATTAAATTTTAATCCATGTATTATTTTACCTAATACCGCCTACCAAACAGGTCCTAATAGTACATATATTATGCATAAAAAAGAATCAAGCTCGGGCATTAAAGAGCATGTTACGTGCCTAAAATACCAAATAAAATGTTTTCCCTATATGAGATGGTCACATAAATCAAACACTTCGTCATATTTACTAACAAGACCTAGTTAAGATCAAACGATTCCAAACATGAAGTCATGTTACAATAGTCTTGAGCAATGCCAATTTCCTTCCAAATCATAATAAAATCACTGTAACTAAAAATGGCAAACACTGAAAACAGTATGCAGATGAGGTAACTTGATACAGAAAGTACCAATTCAATTCATATTAATGACAAAACAGACATAAAAAAGACATCATTTCTTACTGGAAATAAAGGGAATTACAAGGAGGTTACTCTATTTGAGACTAATATTCATGACATAAGAAAATTAACTCCACAAGATGCTGCGCAAATCATCAGTGCCATAATTGCCAAGAAATTGTATTTCCTGCACAGAAGTAAAACCATTATAATTAGCATTCAAAACATTACACACCATTTCATAAACTTTTCCATTCTAATCCCCCGCAACCAGATAAAAATACTCCATGTTTATATTAAAACAAAGACATTTAACCTTAAGGGGTCGTCTCATTCAAAACAAGGATATCCAAGGATTAAAACCAAGATTATAGCTTGGATAATGGATCCCACCATCTATGTAGAATGCCTACAACCAAACACGAGACAAATTTAATCCTAAAAACTATACAGCGATGATCCACCAAATCCCTCAAAAAAAATGGCCTGTGACAGTTAAAAATTAACCATGAAAGTGACAAATGTATGTATGAAATACACTTGACTTCCATTCATCGACCTGGATAAATTTTACCCCCACCATCATAACAAGATCATAATAATTCAATTAATGTTTCTTAGTCAGGGCATTAGGCAAGAGCAAGTAAAAGACTCAGTTCACTACTTCATACAGAGCAGTTTTTGTTTTCCTTCTTTGACATTTTTGGGTACTCAATTTGTCAGCACTATTCAATCTAAATGAAAATGTGCATTCAACGAAAACTGGACGAGAGACTAACCCAAGAGTAAGCCGATTTTGGGGATCGCCAGTGGAATAACCAGTGAAGTAGAAATAGCGAGATACAATATAAACAGCTCCAAGAGATGCACAAATCAAGGGGTGCCTAATTCCTCCAACAATCATCAGCATGAAAAATGTTGGCATCATTTCTAATGAATTCTGATGACCTCTCTGCAATCAACACACCAACATAACAACAAATTCATATCATTTTTTTCATGAATTACCAAACAATAAACTATGCAGAAGATAGCTTACCTGAACACAGTTAAAGGAATTAGCATTCTTGTTTTCAGCTTCAGTAGCATACATTGTTGGATAAGGAACCTTGTACCTGTTAAGTTTTCCATCATTAATCAGTATCTCTAGCTTCAAATCACAAAAGGGGTTGGGATAAATCTTACAAAAAAACAAATCTTTAGCTTCAAAATCACAAAATTCACAAAGGGGTTTTGTAAAATTTGGCAAAATAAAGAAATAAACAGAGATTTAGACAAAACCGTACTGTTTGCGGGCTTTGCCGACTTGAAAGGACATCCAGAAGTTGAAGAAACAGTAGACGACAAGAGCAAGAATTACATATCCATATTCTTTGGGGAGGAATTCAACTCCGGCCATGGTTTTTTTCCGATTTGGTGTTTTGAGAGGAAGTATGAGAAAAGGGAGAATTGATACTTCGCTTTGCGTTGAGGTGAGGTTTATTTATATTGACCTATTCAAGATCTCTCTACAGTAATGGTGTCTTGTTTCTCAAGACTGCACAAATGAGATTTTGACTTTGTCAATTTGTGTTCCCACAATTATAATAATGGATGCAATTTCTGCAATTTTTAGACCCTTTCTTCTAGAACTAGAAAAAGTGCAAAAAATTGGAATTGTCTAGTGTGAATTTCTTTTTTTTTTTGACAAATTAAATGATATTTGTCTCTTTACTCCCTTTTACATTTTCAACTTGTAATTTTTAATTATTCTTTTCATGTGGTAGGTATTTTTATTTTAAATTATGGAAAAGAAGTTGTGGAAATTATAAATTTTAATTAAGTGCATAAAATTTTACCAATAAATACAAAATAAGTGTAGATAAAACGCGTAGTTGTTTATTTACATAAATGAGTTTGAATTTATGATTTTGTCTATTTTGAATTTATATATTGTGGATTTGATATGTAGAAGCATAATTTCTAAAGTTTATATATATTAGGATAAATGTCTATATCAATTTTCTTATGACAATGTTCATTCTCATATTAGGATCTTTATCAAGCAGTTTTCAATTGTGAATTGAATTATCCTTTAAATTGACTTAAGCCCTTTCATTAGTTTATTAATGGTTATTTGGTGAGGAACAAATTATTACGAAATTAATTATTTGAAGATTAGTTATTTCATTATTATGTTAAAGAATAATTGGATAAATAATTACAGGATTATCTAATACCTTCAATCAAATATCTGAGATTATTATATTTTATATCTTACACCAAAAGAGAAAAATAAACTAAAAAATTAACTTTTATGGAAAAATATATTATATTTGTTATAAAATGAAGTATTGGAAATTTAATAACAAAAAAATAGAGAGAAAGAGTAGTAATATTTTTCTTTCAATCTTTCAATGTCTTTATATCTAGATATATGATTGACTATATATAGAAAGTAAGTATATCACTAATACTTCAAAGTCATGAAAGAGATCTTTAAATTCATAATTAAATCTCCTAAAATCATAAAATGTGGATTTAATACATGACATCCTCATATTATTATTATATGTACATGTGTAAGAGTAACGTGATTTATATTTTGACTCATTATTTTTTCAATTCTAATCCAATTCAAATAACTTTTGATTGAGTTATTTGCTCATATCAAACCTTTACACAACAATATCAAGTATGATCAAATCTACTTAATAATATCATCATTTTATCATGCTTGTTTTTTGTTACAACGAACGAAGTATTGTTGCATAGAAAATATATAATATAAAACTATATGAAAAATAAATTTCACAAAAAATATAAATATCAAAGTAATATCATAAAAGAAAATTATTTTAGAAAAATATTACTATATACTACTAAATGATTACACTAGCCAAATTTAATTTAAATCAGAAATGTACCACATGATTTCCACTTGAAAAATAAATAAACAATCGAGATGAGTTATGATGCATTAGTGGGAGTTTTTCACTCTGAATTAGATTTTTGGGTTTGAGCCCGAATTATAAAAAAAAAAATTTGAAAATGCAATTCAAAATTTAATTAAAACTCTAATATAAATTTTAAACTTTAAATTTTGTGAATGAAAATTTAAAAATAAAATAATAAAAATAAAAAGGACCAAGTTTTTCTCAAATAAATAACAAAGTGGACAACAAAAGGAAGGGGACAGACAATGTCACGGATTCTACAAAGTAAATAAATGGCAGGCTCGCAATTTAGCTCTTATTTTTTTCATCTCTTTTACATTTTCTTTTAAATGGAAATCGGAGAAGAAAATTATAAGAAGGAATATCGAACTCTTATAAATAAATTGCTATAATTTATTCGGTCAATTAAAAGTTACAATAATTTTCCTCCACATTTTCTAGATAATTTCAAGCAAAATATAATCAATTTTTCATTTGCTTTTTAGTTTTTAAAATTATTTTGACTTATTTTTAAAGTTAAAATGGATCAAATTAATTTGATAATTTATATCTTATAAAGTAGTCTCAGTATTGATTAAACACATACCACATAATTAGTCCGTAGATCAAGAAGAAGCAACATAATTATAAGGCATTTAAAAAGATTGATTAGGACTCAAAACCAATTAACTATTAGTTAAAAGAACGACAAATGAGAAAGAACAATTTATACATATTATTAAGAAAAATGTCTATTCATGTTATCATTTTTCTTAAAGTCGTCGTTTGGTGAGTGTAAATAGTTTTGAGATTAAAAAAAAAAGAGTTCTATGATAAAAAAATTTGTGTCTTGTTTCTCACTGTTAGAGGCAGAGTCAGGATTTTTAATAAGGGAATTCAAAATCTGTAGAAATAGATAGCCGAATGGGATTCGACATTCAATATATATACATTTAAACTTATTTTATTTTAACCATATGAAAATAATATATTTTTTTGCCGAATGAGATTCAGATGAACCCTTTCAATTAAGATAGCTACACCCTTGCCCATTGTTTATAACATAATTATGAAATAAATTATCTCATATATTTGGTGATGATGAAATAAATTAACCCATGATAATTAATCTTTGAAAATTTATTCTCAACCAAATACCCCTAGATGCAGTCATCTTCTTCAATATTCTTTTTGTTTTACTAGTCCATTGTTGTTCAAGAATTCTCTATTAATTCTTTTTTTTTAAAAAAAATTGAGCTCAATCATAATATATAAATATTTTTATTGTGAAATTAGAATTGTTATCGATAATTAAAAATCATACAATAAGAGTATTACAAACTTTTTGACTGTTAATTTCATCAGATTTTTTAAAATATTAATCAAAAAATTATATAATTTGTTTTTTCTAAAAAAGTTAAATAAATACTGTAACAATTAATATGAGAACGAGAAACCCTTATATTCTTAATTTTGCCGAATAAAAATATAATTAATAATCATCCTAAGACATTTTGATAACGTGTAACTTGAATTAACCTTGAATGAAGCTTGTTGCAAGAATTAACTTATATTTATCTGTTTGAATTTTTTTTCTTCTAATTAACACCAAACCACGAAATTTATAAAATCGATAAACTCTTACATAACTTTTATATAATGTTAATAATAAATAAACAATACTCTATAAAATAATCTGTTATAATATCATAAGATGTGGTACTAGTAAATGATATATTTTCTGTTTCTTTTGTACATAAATATTTGTCATCATATGCTAAACACTCAGTGATATAAAAAATTATTAATAATAATAATAAATTATTTTTTAATATAACCATTCCACGTTGTATGAACAATTTAATTACATCAAGTATGGATTTTCTCTTATTTGATTTAAAATAATAATATTTTTTTATAAATTTAAATTTATAGATAAGTATTATATGCAAGAAAATATAAAATCCTACTTAGAATTTGTGATTCTAAATTAGATTGCAATTACGCAATCACAAGACCTGACATTAGTTTGACGACAAAATAGCAATTGTGGTAAAATATAAGGACTAGTTTGTATTTTAACCAAAAGGCCAAAAAAATAAAAGAACTTTATATAATTTGTGTGTTGGCCCCTCTTCCCTGTCAAAGGGGTTCCCCTTTCTTCCAAGAACAAGAATCACTGGTAAACCCCTATTCGACGCAGCAGTTATCCTTCGAGTTTTACAGTTAACTACTTCACCTTTCTCTATCTTTTTCGATTTTACAGTAATGTAGTTTTATTTATAAATTATGATCATACAATGGGGTCTTGCAAGAACAAGAAAATCACTGAAATTGGGTTTTGCAAGAAAAAGAAAGAAAAAAGTGTAATGGGGTTTTGCAAGAAAAAGAAACAAAATAATAATTTGAAATTGGGTTTTGCAAGAAAAAGAAAAAAAACTAAATGGGGTTTTACAGAATGTGATATAAAAATGGTTTGCATATGCTTAGGATGTTTCTTGTTTGATTTATATGCTGTTGAATTGTGATCATGCAATGGGGTTTTGCAGAATATGACTGAAATGGAAACTGACGATGATGGTGAAGCCATTCTTCTTGAAAAGACACTTATAGACGTTATCTTTTCTTGGTCTTTTAAGGATGTCCTTAACGAAGATCTTTACAAGGACAAGGTTTGTTCTAATGCTATTTTTGTCTCGTCTTATTTTGTGTGTGTTTGGTTTTTGTAGTTATTAATTCTATGGTTTATCCCTTGCCTGTTTCATTTGGTGGCATTTGTTACCTGGGATTTTACTCTACTTAGAATGATCCAGATTTTAAGTAGGTGTCGATTACCATTGCATCCACTATGGTTCGTAAGTGCAACATGATACTTCTAATTTAGTTGTTTGTTAGACTGGGTAGGTGTCCTTTTACTTTTTCACAAGTTGGGTTGTGTGCAACTTTTAAAGATTGATATCGATGCAAAGAGTAGCTATGAGACTAGGCATTTGAAATGTGGATTATCAACTTTTTTTTGTATCTTATAGTACTTGTTAGTCATGAATATAGACAATGGGTTGCATTTGATCAAAACCTTTCTATCAATACACGATTAGGGTAGCATTGCCAGTATAACTGATGTTATTAGTTTTGCACATCGAAGGTAGATGATGAAGATTTCATAATATTTTTTGTCAAGGCAAAAACAAAATGTCCATTATCTTTCATGATGTTTGAGCGTATATGTTTGGATGTCTATCTTAAGTATATTCTAGTCATATGATCTTGAGTTATCCTGTAGGTGAAGAACATCCCTTCAACATTTCAGTCCACCGCTATGTATATGAAGTCATTCGTCTTCCCTCTTTTAGAGGAAACACATGCTGATTTGTCTTCTAGCTTTGATAAAGTGGCAAATGCATCTATATGCAAAATATTGTCTATTCAGGAAGTGGAGAGTAAAAGGCCATCTGATAAATGCTTATACAATATTGAGATGGAAAGGAAAGAGAGTAGTGGTGATGGCAGAGCATATGAACCTGAGACGGGGGATCTCTTTGCCATTACAGATGTAATACCAACATGTGTCGATGATCTAAACAGACCCACAATGTCCTACATAATGGCTCTGGTTCAACGAGTGGCATATGAGAAAGATTATATCAAGATCCAGGTCTTCTCATCAAGACCCTTTTGGGTGGAACAAGGCATTAGGGAAAATCATATGAGGGACTCTTTGTTCTTGGTCTCTCTTATAAATACGACAACAAATACACGCATTTGGAATTCATTGAACTTGGGGCTGGAAAGGCAAAACTCCAAAGTTATTCAAAAAATACTGGAACCTAATTTTGATGTGACTGTAAGCTTCATATTTTTCTCATTTGTTATTCTGCTTAAACGGTCTTACCAGAATGATACCTCTTCATATTTCCTTATGAATTTTCATGTGACTATTGGATGACCTTTTATCACTAAGTTCTTCCAGTTGTTAGTTGTATATCATAATATGAAATATTTGACTTCTTCTATTGCTTTTGTAGGGTAAGGAGAAGTGTAATGTCTGTTTGCAAGGGGAAGTGTATCGAGTTTGCAGATCAAAGATCCTTGCGTCTAATTGGTTAATCAATCTTAATGATTCTCAACAAGAAGCAGTTCTGAACTGTCTTGCGACAAAGTATTGCCATCACGAGAACACGACGAAGCTAATCTGGGGTCCTCCTGGAACGGGGAAAACGAAGACAGTTAGTGCATTGTTGTTTTTACTTCTGAGTCTCAATTGTAGAACAGTAACTTGTGCTCCAACTAATATTGCAGTCTTAGAAGTATCTAGACGAGCGTTGAAGCTTGTGGTGGAATCATGTGAATTTTTGACTTATGGTGTAGGAGATATAGTTTTGTTTGGAAACAGGAAACGAATGAATATTGATAGCCAAGATGAGCTACTTCATATTTTTCTTGATTATCGTGCTGAAGTTCTAGCAAGGTGCTTTACTCCTGCATCTGGCTGGAAATACTCATTGCAGTATATGATAACATTACTTGAAGACACTGAACTGTTGTACCAGCTCTATTCCATAAATGATCAACAGGAAGATGCTGATGCCGAACTTTATCAGAAGTATGATAATAATGCTAACTATGATAGTGATTCAGGGAATGCACTTCTTCGCAAAGAAGGCCTGAAAAACAAAGGTGACAAAACACGGAGGTTGTATGCTCAAGGTGTCAAAGACGAGTGGAACAAGAGACTTGGACATGTAATTGCCAAAACAATAAAATTGAATGATGAAAGTCAACTTGGCAGAGGGTTTTGTCGGAACAAGAAATATTCAAGGTCTGTTCCGAGAAAGGGTAGTAATGATTCTCATCAAACTAAAGCAAGGTTAAATTTTGATGAATTTGTGACAAGCAAATTAAATTGCAAACTGGAGGCTTTTACTTTCTATGTTGTTAACTTTGTCATGCACTTGCCAACTTCACTCCTGTCCGTGGTGGTGGCAAGAGACATGATCAGAGCTGTAAACTTACTTCATTCACTTAGTAGTTTATTGCTAAGTTTTACCTTTACTGGTAGAAGTTTAAAAGAAGTCTTTGTTAGAAACAAAGAAATAGAGAGACGAGTGACCGGCAGCTCTTCTGATGTAGAATTGGTTAAAGAAGAGTGCCTTAAGATACTCAAATCCCTTCCTAACAGCTTTTTTGAACTTGAAGACAAGTGTTCAATTAAAAATCAAATTTTGAAAAATGCATGCCTGCTTTTCTGTACTGCTTCAAGCTCCTTCAAATTGCATGAGACAGAGGCTGAATTGCTGGTTATTGATGAAGCTGCTCAGCTTAAAGAATGCGAGTCAACTATCCCCTTACAGATTCCTGGTCTCCGTCATGCTATATTCATAGGGGACGAGTGGCAACTGCCAGCCATGGTTAAAAGCAAGGTTGTCATGTGCTACTCTAAATGGTACCTAATTATAAAATTCTGCACAGTTGGAAAGTAAGTTGTTCTTTTCTAATTAGGTTTGCGAGGAGGCCAAGTTTGGGCGGAGCTTGTTTGAGAGACTGGCACTTTTGCGATTCAAGAAATACCTTCTTAATCTTCAGTATAGGATGCACCCGTCAATAAGCTCATTTCCGAACAGGGAATTCTACCAGAAACAGATTATAGATGCTCCAAATGTCAGAAGTACAGGATATCTGAAGCATTTCCTTCAAGGTGAAATTTATGGTGCTTATTCTTTTATCAATGTAGCATGTGGAAATGAGGAAGTCGTGGATGGGCGTAGCATCCGCAACATGGTAGAAGTAGCTGTGGTTTGTGAGGTAGTTGTCAACCTCTTCAAAGGTACACTAAGATTGATTTAATGGCATTATCAAGTGAAGAAACCTTACCAGTTTCAAAAAAAATAAAAAATCAAGTGAAGGTGCACATTATATCATTTGCTAAACTACGGATTTTCTGATTTTATTTCTGATACAGGATTCACTTCCTCCGAGAAAAAGATTAGTATTGGTATCATATCACCCTACAATGCTCAAATTGCTGCAATTAAAGAGAACCTCGGAACTAAGTATAGCACTGACGACGAGAGTGAATTCTCTGTGGATGTACGATCTGTCGATGGTTTTCAAGGAGGTGAGAAGGATGTAATAATAATCTCAGCGGTACGCTCCAATGCTAACAGATCAATTGGTTTCCTTTCAAACAGTCAAAGGGTTAATGTAGCACTGACTAGAGCAAGGTATTGCTGTTTTTCAAGATACTAACTCAATTCTCTAGGAGATTGTCTATGGTTCAGTAAGAAAGCTTGCTTCTTGCAGGCACTGCCTCTGGATAATTGGCAATGAAGCAACATTAAAAAGCAGTGGTTCCGTTTGGAAGATACTTGTACAGGATGCCAGGGTTAGGGGCTGCTTCCATGATGCTCAGAATGATAAGGACTTGGTGAAATCTATGGCAGCTGCCTTGGTAGATATTGACCTCCTTGACATTAAAATACGCCTTTATTCAGTAATTTTTGAAGGAACAAGGTGGAAGGTATGATATTTGAGTTTCTAAAGCAAATTCTCCTAAATCAACTGGCAATGCCTTTTGACTTACTTTATATTCATTAAAAATGTATTTTTACTCATTTTCTTTAGATATGTTAAAGCAAGTTTTTCTATCAGGTGCCACTTTCCTAATCTCCCTTTATACACACAGGGCATGAGCATATACTAAATCACATTTAATGTGCCATCGTTTGATTGGGGTATGAAGTTTTTTTCTTTTATATATAATTTTCTAGGGTGGGTAGGCCCGTGAGGACTGAGTAGCGGGGCAGAAAAGGCAGAAGGGAAAGCCTTGATTGGGAATAGAGCCCTAAAACCAAGTAATGTAGAGTGAAGTTGCAACTACTAGGCTGGACTCTCCCATGTGACACAAAATTTAAGATGTTATTGACTCTTGTTCATAAATTCATATAATAAGAGTAGAAGAAATATTAAGTAATGTTTGAAAACAATAAAATTTTAAAAGTAATGATATGATTATAAATTGTATTTACAATGAAATAAATGGTTGTTAGATATAATAGGGGTGGTTTTAACAAAATATAAACTTGTGGGTCAATTTTATATTTAAAAAAGCCCAAATCATGATATGGAATTCCCAAATCATGATTTTTGGAGAATATGTGATTCATCTATGATATGAAATAGATGGAATCAGTTTGAAATCGCATGTCCAAATGCTAATTCCATCTCACGATTTCATATCATGATATGATATTGCATGGCCAAACGCCTACTTACTTTTTGTAAATTCTTTTAACAAAATGTGTCACTCTATGGGACTAGAGCTAAGGTAATAGATAAAAACCAGTGAAGGCAATGCCTTTCTATAAATGAAGACAAAGAATTGAGTACTTACAATGAGTAGAGTTATAATTTCTTTTTGTTTGTTATAGAATCATACGGTTTATGGCATTACTAGTACTCCTTCCATCCTAATTATGAAGATTTCATTTGATTAGACCAGAGAATGAGCCCCGGTCAGGGGAGATTATGTGAATGTTGGTTGTCAGTGTGTTTAATTTATGGTTTAAATGTTGTGGGAAAGCGACTTAGATGCTTCAAGAATTTCATTTTCGTTACAGGTAAGTATTGATGATAAATTTTGGAAAGCAATGGAGAAAACTAAAAGCATAGAAATTCGTAAGAAAGCAATTTCCGTATTGATGAAGCTTTCTAGTTATTCACAATGGCCTCACACTGAACATATTACTGTGCCGAGTGGGGTGTCTAATCAACTCATTGAGCTCTGTCCTGTGGATGGGATACTTCATATTGTTCTGACTCTTGAGACAATTATGGAGACCTCTAGATATGTTGGTGTCATGCGGGTTTGCGATATTCGGCCACTGACAGAGATACCAAACCTAGATCCTATGTTTATCTTGTGCAAGCAGCTTGATGCTTTTCATTTGAAGGATGAGTCATCTGCTGAAAGTTCACATCAGGTAGGTTTATCTTGAAGAGTGCATAAAAAAAAGAAAAAAAAATATCTTTAAGAGTGTATACATGATGCAATATACAAGATTGGAAGGGCATTTTCTTGTAGAAATGCTGCAAATTTTTGAGACTTTGTTTTCTTAATGTGGCATAGATAGGATTTGTTACATATTGATGCAGTTATAGAATGAAGAGTTCTCTTAATGTGGCATAGATCATGCAATTACAGAAGGGGAAAATCATTTTGAGGGGATAGAATATTCTGTAGTTTACTTTTCAGTTTGTAGCTATCCTATTAATGGAGTTAAGAGAGCTTTTGGTTTGCAGTTGACATTTATTTGTTTATCTGTACTCATTTACATTTCCCTTTTCAGCCAAAATAGGTCAAGCTTCTGGTAGTTTGTGTATATCCTTGAACATCTCTTCAGAGACATTTATACCTTTGGAATCAGAAAAACTGCATTCTTGCTTAATCGATTCAAATATGTTCTCATTAACCAGTCTTTCGTCTGTTAACGTTCATTCTAGTTTATCATTTTAAGACAGATTCAACATTTAGGATTCAGAGTCTTGGGTAATATACATGACATTCTGATCTGGTTTGACGTTGCTCTTTGCATTAAAGCTGATAAAGAATACAGGATTAAACTCGGACTAGAAATTGATCAAGTTTTGCTCTGGCATTTGATAAATTGCTAAACAAGTACTGAACTACACAGAGCCCAAGACACACTATTTTAGTCGTACATTTCATTCAAAAACATCAATTCATAGTTCTAAAGCTTCTTTCACGTCTGCATTTTTCAATTGCTAACTTTCTGGTTCACATGAATGGTACATAGCAAAATTAGCAACAAACTTCATGATGGAAATGAAAATTTTGCAAGTCATTTAGACATTCACCAATAAGCTAATTACTGAAAGCATTTTCTAAAGAGAATACTGAATAGAATAACCATCCAAAGTGCCAGGTTTGGGATGGTGAAAGCTCACATAACATGCTCCACAAAGCACTGAACTTACACTGGGTAAAACTACTAATTGAAGTGTTACAAATTACACTGAATCGCATTCAGTACTAACAGATCTTCAGTCAAAACTGTCAACCCTCAATAACAGGTGGTAGCTATGCTCTTACACATTACATCAAAGAATAAAGTGACATGACTAACTGAGGACATCATCTTAATACTTTTAAAATAGCCAGAGTTTACACATCATTCCAATGATATAACGTGTGCTTTTTCAACTGTATTATGGTCAAAAGGACGATATGAACCTTTGAATCTTTGATTGTCCCCTCTCCTTCTCTTCTGGCCCTTCCAGATCCCCTATGTTGTCATGATATTCCTGTGGTGCAAGTATAAACTTCAATAACATAACAGACTTTATCTAGTATTCTTCAGATTAAAGGAAAAACTAGGCCTACTGACAAAAAAATGAACCATATAATAGGAAGGAAAACAGCTTCACATAAAACTTGTATGAATTTCATTAAAGATTAACACAGGCAATTCATGAAGATGGACAAGGGAAGTCCTCAAGGAGTTAATGCTTCTAGATCTATCTTCAGATATTACCACGCCAGAACACCGAAGTTATATTCCAATAATTCAAGCATGACAAGAAACAATTTACATTCGTTGAACTAAATCCAAAGTGAAAGATACAAAGGTCAATGCAAATAACATGTTGCAAAAGCTGAATTTTGCTCTCATTTGCTACAAGTCCTAAAGCTATTGTTTCTTGCAAGTTAACCTTGTCTCCAAATGTATCCAAAAATTTTCACTCTTTTTTTTGGATTAAGTAGAAGAATCCAGAAAAATTTGTTGTATAATAATGTACCCAACTCGAAAGCAAACACAAGAAAATCAAGAAGAGTGTATTGCTAGAGAAAAAAAGGAAGTCATGAGCAGACACCTGGAGTATATCTTTTACATCTTGCTTAGTCAGCTTTTGTTGCTTTAGCAAAAGGTCAATCCTTGCTCTGATTCGAGGATGTCTGCATTAAAAAGAACAATTAAGCAGGAGGAACTAGATATATCCAACCTGAAGAGAAAAGTATGTCCGGTTTTCAGAACTTACTCAGATGTCCAAAGATGACCCAGAATAACAGCTATCAACTGCAGGATCAGGGAGAAAAAGAAACTACAATAAGAATGCCAGAGATCTGAAGTGGTAATGTGCCCGTACAAGAGATAAGTACAAAATTAAAATGCAACAGATCTTTGACCTGAAGGGTATAAAGACCAGCTTCTAACTTTCTATTGTATTTCTCGTCTTCATCCATCTACAAACATGTTAACCATTATGGCAATATAAAATTAAAAGCTTTAGTGAAAGACATAATAAGCAAAGTCTAAAAAGTAAACAGACCTCCAAATCATCAAGTTCAAGCTGGTCAAACCGTTCAGACTCAAGTTTTACTCTATCGGAATATCTGCAACAGCCCAAAGGATTAAAAATTTAAAACAAGCACAATGTAACAAAATAGTACAATCAGCCTCAAGGGAACCATTCTTTTTTTTTTTTTCCAAACAGTGGAAGCAAATGAAGCAGGTACTTAGATATATGTTGCATGAACAATCACCTCATGTAGAGCTCCATAAGCCTGTCAATTTTTTCGCACTCATTCTCCACGAACTTACTTAACAATCTATCCCTTCTAGAACCTCTTAAGATTCCTCCTGTAACAGCAAACTAAAGCAGTCACATCCAAGGTATATGGGAGGTTTTCCCATTATAAATAAAATTATCTATCTTATATAAAAATGCAGTCACATACAAATATAAGGCAACTTTTTTTCTTCTTCCCCCCACCCCCTAATAACAGCAAAATACTTGTGTCTTCACAGATAGATTGTTCTCAGTTATTAGCCTCCTTACCAAATAAGGAAGCCACAAGTGATACAAGACGCTCTTCCAATTCTTCTTTGTAGCGTTTCTTGTTCTTTTTGCTCAGAGGCAGCTGATGATAAAACATTTAAGCATAATAAGTTATATGAGTCAATAATAGAAGAGATTATTTAAAAAAAACACCAAAATCATCCTAAAGAGCTCATTGAAAATTTGAAATAAAAAATGGAAACTCATCCATTTGGGGAGAACTTGTGATATGGTTATGTTTTTTAACTACTATATCTCATTAAGAAACTGCTATGTCAACAATAAAATTGATACTAGAGTTGTTGTCATGTAACAAATAGCCAAGTTATTAGTGAAGTAACAACCTGATGGGGGATATAATCCTTATCTAGACATCGAACATTTTAACAACGTATCTGTGAAAAAGAAAAATTGACATCCTAATCCATTCATCAACAAATTTAAACCGCAAGAGTTGTTTATGAGACAATCTTTGAAAAATTAACAACTTAGTCAATCAAACAACTATATTTCAGTTCCAAATTAACTGGAATCCACTGTATGAATCATTCATATCCGTTATGCTCAGAAATTTTTAGAAATTAGCAATCAATCAAAACACAATCAACCATATCTCAATCATAAACCAGCTGTGGTCTACTGTATGAGTCCTCTATATCCATTCAACTTAAGAAAATTATCACACTGGTCAACAAATGAACTATGTCTCAGCCATAAGTCAAAATCAATTGCTGACGACTACATGAATTCACTATATCATTCTATCAATGTAAAATGTAACAAAAATTAAAGTAAAAGGGAACTTGACTTGCCTTACCCATAAAAGCAGGAAATGCAGTCTTTAACCCCATTACATCCACAAACCTCTCACATGCTGGAGGATAATTAGTCATTGCAAAATCCAACGCCCTTATAGCTGATCCATAGCACATTTTCTTCTGATTCATAATAATGATCATCAATTCCACACCTTCAGATTTCACAAACTTCTCTTTATTCTCCAAAGGCATTAACAAACAACACAAGGCGTCAAACAAGTTCTCAACCATCTCTTCCTCATCTGGAGTCTTAGGGTCCTTCGATTTATACATTGCTACAGCTTGTAACAATGCGTCCACACCGTTCAATTGCCCTAATCTCTTCTGATTGGCCGTGCTGCTCTGCAGCAAAATAGCCAAAATCTCCGATGCATACTGCTTGTTTCCATCAAATTCTCTTACCTTTATTCTTGTCAGCAACCACTTCATTAACTTAGTCCTTTCACATACAAGTTCCGCCACCGAGGGTTTCACTTCAATAAAATTCTCAACAGTCGCGAGTATACTATATATGGCAGCGGACTCGTCCGGATCGGAGTCAGACATTTTACCTAGAAGCTGAACGAGCAATTCTAACGCATTGTTCTCAACCAATGAATCAACTAAAATTTGCGCCGGCTCGTCGTTGTCCTCGAGAACATCCTCGTCGGTCAGGTCTTGTAATAAGCCGACAACGTCAATAGCGATGTCAGTGTTTTCGTGATTGAGGAGGCTGGTGATAGACGCAATGGTCCCGAGATTCACGAGTTCCGGGTAAAATTCGGGGCCTCCGGCGAGTATTTTGAGCTTTTCGATTTCTTCATGGAGCTCGACTTCGGAATCCGCGAACTTTTCTGGTTGGTCCGGGTACTTGAGACGTGCAGCAATGTTCTCCTTAAGACGGCGTTCGAATGCAAGGACGAGTTTTTTCACTGTTTTGATATCGAGAACTTCCACAGGGTTTTGTTGAGATTTTTCTAAGGCTTCGAGCAGTGAAAGGTCGATCCCTCCGTTTGCGGCGGCTGAGGACGGCGGCGGCGGTGGTTTGAATGTGTCGTACTCATCTTCTTCGTACTCGGCAGAGTTTCGCTTGCGTTTTGCTGCTTCCATAGCTTCTGGCCAAAACCCTTAGCTCCCCCAGTAGCAGCAGAAGAGCTTCTCACACACAAATCACCTTTTCCCTTTTCACCCCTTCATTTTTCTGCTTGATACTTCATACACCTCTAATCTATGAAAATTGCTTGGGAGACCCCAAAGTTTTATTTAATACATAAATAATCCTTCATTTATTAATAAATTTAATTTAGAGTTTCAACTTGGAACTTATTTCAATTGGTCACTGTAAGTTTCAACTTGGAACTTATTTCAATTGGTCACTTAAACGCAGAATATGGTGTTTTTAGTAGACACTTTCAATTTAAAAAAATTTCCAAAATAAAAATAAAAATGCACATGTTATCCAGCTTTCGCTATATAAATAAGTTAAATACATAAAATATGTTATTATATTAAATCTCAAATCTATTTTAATTGAAATTAACACGTATATTTTAAGTATATAATATATATTATGTGGTTAAATACTTGTAAGTTTTTTAACTATTATTTTGAATACAAAACTTCATAAATCTTTGTTTAATTCGTTAATTTATTATCAACGAACATTTACTCTATACATATTTAATCGAGTCAATAAATTTTTTGATTTGTGAATCTTTAACTTCTTTATTTCGTATGTGAAGTTATTATTAATAGTCATAATATAAGTGCAGAATAGGTGCGTACATGATTGGGTTGGTTCGAATTTTTTAAATATCAAATCATTTGTGTCAATTCTTAAATTTATAAACCAAACTAAACTTATAAAACTCGCGGGTTTTCAATCTCAGATTTTTTCTAGTTGGTTTGAGTTTTTCAAATATCAAATCAAACCATTTATGTCGAATTTTAAAATTTTAAATCAAAACAAACTAATAAACCTCGATTTTTTTGGATTTTTTCAGTAAACTATTCATACAAACATATATTTAACGTGTGCTCCAAATATTTCTTTAGTCCAATAAAACTATTTAAGGTGTTTCTTAAGAAAATAACACAAAATATGAGATAAGTGATGACACTAAAATATTCAATAACAAATGATAATAAAAATCGTATAAAATAAATATTGTAATTGATAAGTCATAATAAAAATGATAATAAGTTAAAGTACTAAATTATGCTAAAATAAGTTTAATAAGTATTAATTACATGATTAAACATCAAAGAAAAAATAAAATTAGGTTATATAATTTGGAAGTCTAAATCAATGTAAAAAGTAAAGTCCAAATATTCAACGTTGTTGTTTTTCTTAAATCTCGGTGTTGAGTTAATTTTTTTTGTTAGCATTAATACTGATTAGATTTTGAAACGAGCTTTATTATAGATACTAATTACTAATATTTATGGACTATAATCTTTATTGGACCATTCAAAATTCTAAATCTCAAAAAGCTTGAAAAAGTATGTTAAAAAAAAGAAAACATATAAGTAATATTTAGAAATTACATCAAAGTAAAATACTCTAATGTATAAAATAAATTTTAAAAATTTTATTTATAATTTCGGGTTAATTTGATCTCAGCCGTTGTATTAAATAATACAAAGCATTCAAAAAGAATTGTAGAGAAAATATATAAAAACGCGTGGACGGCAGGATTCGAACCTGCGCGGGCAGAGCCCACATGATTTCTAGTCATGCCCGATAACCACTCCGGCACGTCCACCTTGTTTGCAATAAAACCTTTATTTTCTAATTTATATCAAACAAAACAAAACTATATCTGGAGAAGCTTCTACAACTCCACTAATATTCATTGACAGGTGGATTCTGTATAGCAACAGTCAGCTTCTTCGTCTTCTTCTCTTATAATATATATCAATTCCTTAATCTCTTCCACACACAGAGAAAGAGAAAGATAGAGCTCAATTCCAGCTGATTGAAAAATGGCAAATCAGAAAAGGGTTCTCTTACTATGTGGAGATTACGTTGAAGACTATGAGGTTGCTCTCTTTTTCTTTTCTTTTTTTTTCACATTCTTGATTTCTACTTAGTGTGTTATGAGTATATGTTAAAATGGTTAATCGGTTACTGATTTTTTTGTTTTGTTTGTTATTGTTCAGGTGATGGTACCATTTCAAGCTCTACTAGCCTATGGACTAGCCGTTGATGCTGTTTGTCCTGGAAAGAAATCCGGTGACATTTGCCGCACTGCCGTCCATCAGCTTTCTGGTCACCAGGTCAATTATTTTCTCTATCTTGTCTGTTAGTTTGAATCCGCATAGTTCTTCTAAGCGCTATGTTATGTAATGTGATTATTTACTAGTTTTTTGGAGTAGATTCTTGGTGAATAGCTTTGATCTGTCTGGCAACTCTGATAAAGACAAGGGTTGAATTTTGAAGTAGGTCAAAGCTAGTCTATTAATTAGAGCCTGATACATATGATTCATATAGTGGATCTCAATCAAGTCGAAAAAATGATTATAGTTTGCCATTTTGTGTATACCTAATTGACTCATGCTGGATTGCATTGGATCGTAATGTTTTCGTTCACAGTACGGATATATGCTCTTATGATTTCTGTTTGAAAATTGGATACCCATTTATTACAAAAAGTAAAAGGTTAAGGCTTTAGAGTTATTGGAGTATGATTTGAATCTGCATAATTCTTATCTATGATTATTATTTCTCAAGTAGTATTCGGGTTGACTTTTAGATGTTTAATGAGTAGAACTTACCCTTTGACTAATACTGGATTGTAGTTGAAGATTGAAACTCGATTTGTAGATGTGTTCATTTATTATGAGTTTGAATTCAAGGAAATAAAGGAGCTTTCATTGCTGATGGACGTAGAACTTATGATACTGGGATCTTCAAGTGTAGTTTCTAGCTTTCAAGAAATCGGATGTTGCATCTCTATATGCAGACCACTTAGCTCATAATAATTTACAGCTGAGGGCAAGAGACGTGGTGGATGAGTTCTTAGTCAAGGAGAGTCATCGTTGAACAATTTAGCTAGATATAGGCTGGCCAATTGGAGTTCTAGGTTTTAGACAATTACAACAATTCTTTAACCAAATTATATGTGTATACTCACTTGTACACATGGCTTTGAGCAATGCACTAATTTTTTCCTATTCATTTGTTATAGAATTTGAATTTGTGATGGTATTAATGTTTTGTGGTAGCAGAGTCTTATTTAGTTTCAAAATTGTTTCAGACATATTCAGAGTCCCGCGGACACAATTTTGCTGTTAATGCAACCTTCGATGAAATCGAGGCTACAAAGTATGATGGCTTGTTCATACCAGGAGGACGTGCTCCAGAATATCTGGCCATGAATGAAGCTGTGTTGGACTTGGTGAAAAGTTTTGCCAACACTAAAAAGCCAATTGTCTCTGTCTGTCATGGACAACTGATCCTGGCGGCTGCAGATGTGGTCAGAGGTCGAAAGTGCACAGCTTATCCTGCTGTCAAGCCGGTGCTTGTTGCGGCTGGTGCCCATTGGGAAGAGCCAGAAACCCTGGCCTCATGTACCATCGATGGTAATCTCATCACTGGATCTACTTACGAAGGAAACCCTGATTTCATTCGACTCTTTGTTAAGGCACTCGGTGGCAGCATAGTTGGTTCTGGTAAAAGAATCCTATTTCTATGTGGGGTAAGTTAATGATCATGTAGCATTATCTTTTTTAGCTTAGAGAATTTGAAATGCTGAGTTTCAAATTGCAGTTTACTAGTAAATGTTAGTATATGAACCAAATTTACAGATTATGGTATGACTTGTGACCTTTGAAACAACTTCCATCCCACTCCTAAATTTAACTAGTTCTGTTGATATGTAGGTGAAAGAAATTTCTCCTTACTGAAATTCCAATATGTGCCATAATAAGATTCTCTCTTTATGTTTATTCGCATAGTTTGTGTCATATTTTGCTCTCCACATGTTGGTGAGGCATCAGATAATCACCTGATATTGTTTGGAATGGCATGCCTGCGTACATAAGAAAGAGACTCCAGTTTGACCTGTCATCTTAAGTTTGACAGTATAGATTGATTATTATCAGCTGTAACTTAGTTTTGGTAGTGTGTGCTCCTATGTCTCAAGGAGGATTTGTTGAAGAAGATGAGATGTAGACTGTCATAGATGCTAAAGAATAAATAAGAGCTTTTCAACTTTGTTCTTTCGAAGTGCTATATTAGCAAGTGGTGCATCTCTTTGTTGTAAAAGCGAATAGTATTGTAACTTAAAAGTTCACCCAGGGAGCTTGTAGTAACTTTCATAGCACATTTTTTGGGAAAAGGTCTTTGCTGCATATGCTAATGTATTATTCTCTTTTCAGGCCATTGCAGAGCGCCTTTTACCTTTAAATGAACGTTTAACTATTAGTACTGCTTTATCATATAGGATTACCAACCTCATTCTTTTAAGGAACGTGATATCGAAATTGTCTCTTGAAGATGATATCTGGCTACTCTATCCTCCATGTTCTTTATGATCAAGGGTCGCAGTTCTTGTCATTCTCTTGGAGGATTGTTTTATTTGGATCATGAGCTGTTTATTAGCACATTTTAGTAGAGCTTCCTCCAAATAGAAAAGAAAAAGAACCCTTTCCTTACTCTTTCCCCACCTACGTGAATCTATGCAATCTACAGAAGTTATTGATGGTGGCCGACTCCTTGAGTTATTTATCTGAATTGCAAATTCCATACAGAATTAGTGAGGTTCACGGTTCACCTTGAACAGGATATACAGTTTTTAAAAAAAAGGTTTTTACAACTCATGATTTATGAATTCCCGTGTCTTACCTGTACTACTCGGCCAAACTATCTACACAATCGGATTAGATGTACTTCTTGCTTGATTTATATTTTTATTTCCCTCGAGTCACTCTTTTCCGCTTTGTTGATCATGTTATCATATTTCCTGTTACTTTATCTAATTGAAGCCATTGGTCTGGGGTCTGGGCATCGGATGTCTTGAAAGATGTTCCACTAAGTAGAAGGCTTGAAACTACCACGCTAGAGCCTTTATTTTTTCAGTATGAGTTACCTGGCTAGTATCACGGATGTGTGCAGATTTCATATTTAGAGTTCTTCTCTGCTCTGGTCTCAGACTGTTAAACTTGTATTAGATTGACATCTTATTTAGCAACTAATTTGAGCGCCCTTGTGTCTACTTTCTTTTGGGTGTAGGATTTCATGGAAGACTATGAAGTCAAGGTACCTTTTCAGTCCCTCCAAGCTCTTGAATGCCATGTTGATGCTGTTTGCCCCAAGAAGAAAGCCGGAGAGAAATGCCCCACGGCTGTGCACGACTTTGAAGGTGACCAGACTTATAGTGAGAAGCCAGGTCACGATTTTACCCTGAATGCCAATTTTGAAAGTGTGGATGTTTCAAGCTATGATGGACTTGTAATTCCCGGAGGCCGAGCTCCAGAATACCTTGCCCTGGATGATGATGTTATTAAGTTGGTCCAGGAATTTATGGAGTCCAAAAAACCAGTTGCATCAATCTGCCATGGGCAACAGATACTATCTGCTGCTGGTGTTCTCAAGGTATCTTATCTCTCTTAACATCATTTAGAATGGAAGTTTAAAAAGTTAGGTGCTTACATGATGTTTGAGGAACTTTTTATACTAAGATGTTGTGATAAAATTGATCCCATGCAGTAACTAGAACATGTTATCTTCAGAAATGAGATAAAATGAAAACATGTGGTGTGTGCAAACTCTAATCCGTGTTCTCGTTAAACAATTACAGGGTAAGAAGTGTACTGCGTACCCTGCTGTGAAACTTAACGTGATACTAGGAGGGGCGACATGGCTAGAACCAGAACCAATAGACCGTTGCTTCACGGACGGACATCTTGTGACGGGGGCAGCTTGGCCAGGTCATCCTGAGTTTATTTCTCAGTTCATGGCACTGCTTGGAGTGCATGTAAAATTTTAGGCTACTTGTTTGTTTGACATGTTTTGCCAGGTGATGAGAATAAATTTTTTTTAATTGTAACAGAATAATGAGTGTGTTTTTATAATGTTCGAAAATCACTAAAACTACTGATGTCCGCATAAATGTACTCCCTTGGGAATTCTAAATGTGACTTTTTTACCTATTTACTTAGAGGGCGTTTGGTAGGATGTATTAAAAGAAATAATCCATGTATTAGATGTGGTATAATTCAATGCTGTGTTTGGTAGGAATGTGAGCCTATGTATAACTAATCCATGGATTAGTTAATACATCCTACATGGTATTATGTGATGTATTGCTAATACCTTCCATTTGGAGGTATTAGCTCTAATACTATGGACTATTCTAGGTAAAGACAAAAATATCTCTCAAATTCTTTTAATATTTAATTTATTTTTTTGATTTTATATTTTATATTTTATATTTATACTAATAAAGTTATTTAAATAAATTAGCTTACAACTTTTATTATTTAGATATAATTTTTTGTTTCTAAAATATGAATTACTTAATCTATTTATTATTAATATAAAATATTATAATCCGACTAATATGTTAATGCTTGTATGAATTTAAGAACAATTCATAAGTAAAATATTGTTTCTTAATGAAAGTTCATTAAACATTACACAAGTAGTTTAAAACAAGAGTGCGTGTATATATACATATATACACACTCATTTCGAGTATAAAAACAGTTTAATTTATTTTTCTATTTTTATTTTATTTTATGATAAAGAATTTTTTAAAATTTAAAGTTCAATAATTTTTCTCTATAATCATTATAGTTGTGTGACCTTTTGAGTTATTAACTCTAATTTATTAAGATGACAATTATTTACTCTTAAATAATTTAAGTGATAAAATAGTGAACATGACAATAAAAATTTTATTCTCCTAACTAGTTAAAAATGTTATAAAAAAATAATATTCTCCGTTAATTATCTACTTTGACTCAATTACATGAAATACAAAATCTCATAATAACTCTAGGGTATAATTGGAAAGTTTTTTAAAAAAAACTTTTAAACCACACACAAAATTAGATAAGAAACAATGAACCAAACGCTTGATAAAAATAATTCCTGCATTATTCATTTTTGTATCAAAATAAAGGGTAATATTGAAAGAAAAATGATTAAATTTATCTTCAATTGTTTAAATAGTCGAGTAAAATGAAAAAGAGTTATACATAATTTGAAAATTGGCCAAATGATTATACCCAGCGGCTACCACAAATACTATATTTAGAAGTAAATGAATCGACATACAGTCACCTCCAAAAGAAAATGGGAAGTCATTGATAAGTTAACATTCCAATCTAGCAAGACAACTATAGTTAGAGTTGTTAATTATAACGAGGAGAAGGTTCTTTGCGATTTCCAAACAAGGATTAAATCCACGCACTTAACTAATCGATAAGTGGATTATTGAGTACTTATTAATTTTATATTGCCAATTATACTCTATGATCTTCTTGTCCTACTTTAATGTAGTCCCCTAAAATTAAATGGACAGTGGTTGTTTCTTGACAACCTTTTCCACTCAATTTCATTTTAGGGCAAAAGCAACTATCACTGTAATTACATTTTTGTTAAATTCAAGAAAATTGTCCAAAGTAGTAATAGATATTTTTCTATATAGAAGATAGAATATTCACTGTAAAAAGAAAGATATTTAATTAATGGAGAACGTGAGGCTGTTAGGTCAAGCTCTCAAGGAGTCAGCACAACTTTGTCCACACGTAACTACAAGTTGTCCTCTAGTTATGTTAGGTCTGATTTTGCTCTGGAAAATTCAGCGACAACACTTTGTCTTCATCTATTCATAGTCTTCAAAAGTGAATCAAATTGCCAACCTGATAATGACTTCTTTTTGTTTTGTTTTGTTTTCTGCTCAGTATCACATATGTAATGGTAGTGAGGTTTAATTAAATTATATATTCGAATATATTATATGACTTATTTTTTAAGGCGATATTTTCAATTAATAGACTTTCATTTCTAGAGATCGAATATGAGACTCATTCATTCCCACTGGCGGATTCATAATTTTCATTAGGAAGGTTCGAGTAGTGCCTAAGATTTGATCTTGACAAAGTGAGTTTTGAACACCTCAATCACTAAATCAATCTCTAATCATATATTCAGAAAGTTCAAAATCAACATACTTTTTTTTAAAAAAAATATACTTTTAAAATACAATATATTTTTTTATTAAAGGGGTTTAGATGAAGCCCAAGATGATTTTTAACATGTTGAATAGGCGGCTCTTGTATATTGGTCCTAGTTGAATGAAAGCCGAAAGTTGTTGTCTATTTTTTAATTTGCTAATTATTTTCTTAATTATACTTTCCTATATAATTAATTAGTGTGTGTCTAACTAATCCCACTAATAAATGTCTGCTGCACATAGTGGATTAAGTAATGTTTAGTAGTCCCTATTTACTTATTCATATTTTCTCTTTTAATTATTTCTATTACTTGTCTATTTTGACAAATCAAAAAAGGACAAAAAAAGTTTTTTTATTATATTCTTATTTAATTTTTTTAGAAATTTCTAAATTTTAATCCATCATTTTTAAAATCATAATTAATAAGGATAATATTATAATTTTACTATGTTAATTATTAGAGACAGTTAATTGGATCAAATTAATTATTACACAACCTAATTAAACCTAATTTGATAGGTAACTTTTCCATCTACAGCAAAGACATATCATAATTTATCGCGAATATATCATAACTAGTCCAAGCTTATGATGAAAATGTTAACATCTTGTCCTAATTATTTCATTTAGTATATAATTTTATATACAAGGAAAATATAATAATTTCTTAGTTTATATTATAGTAACAATGATTTTCATTTTTTGGTGCTTAGAAATTGATTGAGAGATACTGATATTTATGTTTATCGACAGTAGTAGATTTATATAGTATTGGTTCTTAAACCCTCTAATCGATTTGCTTTATTTATACAGCTAAGAAGGAATTAAAAAAATCCACCGTTAGGGTTTCTTTAAGTTTGAAAACTTACAAATGAAATTTGTAATTTCTTGATATTTTTGATAAATTGATGATTAAATTTTGTTAATAAAATTTATGTACGTAATCTTACCCTACTGCGGGGTGCTGGACCATCATCACAAGTGGATTGTTGGTCTCACACTTGCGCACAGTTGTGCCCATAGATGGGTGACTCATCGTAAATTAATTTATTTTATTTTGGCCAAATACATATGCAGGTCCCTAAAGTTGTTCGCATTTTCCCTCTAGATACCTCAACTAACCAAGATTCATATTAAATCCTTTAATCCCCTGTAATTTGATCCTTTTAAATATTCTTGGCTGATGTGGAGCCAAATTTTAATAAATTATTTTTGGTAATTAGGCGCGTGAGATGATCCTTCCCCACGTGGAAATTTTGACCAATACACTCCAACCCAATTACACGTCAGTGCCACATATTAAGTCATCAAACCTAAAAATCAATTTCCCCTCAAATCACTTCTAACCCGTTTCTAAACGAGAAAACCCTAAGAATCTCTCCCTTTCAATGACTTTTACAGCTGAAATTCTTAGATTTTAAAGTGATTTCGAGTGGATTAAAGTGATTAAAGTGAAATTCTTAGATTTTAAAGTGATTAAAGTGATGAAATTCTTAGATTTTATAGTGATAAAAGTGAAATTCTTACATTGGAACTTGATGATTAAGAAGAAATCAATGAAAAAGAGATAATATAATGAGCTAAATAGGAGAAATAATGATGAAGAGAAATAAAAGAGGAGAAAAAATGGAAGAATGGGAGAAATTAGGGTTAAAAGGGGGAAGAAGATAGTTGGTGGGTGGGTTTAAGATCCGCATCAGCGTTTTTAAAGAGTCTGCACGCACTTAAAGGACGTGAGATCACGTTTGGCTCCACATCAGTCAAGAATATTTAAATGGATCAAATTATAGTGGGTTAAAGGATTTAATAGAAATCTTGGTTAGTTGAGGTACCTGGGGGAAAAGCGCAAACAACTTTAGGGACCTGCGTATATATTTGGCCTTTTATTTTATACATATAAGCAAAAATAAAGAAATAATAATAATAAAAATATATATATATATATATATATATATATATATATATATATATATATATATATAAACTACTCAATAATTCTGATTCCCTTTCATTTGCTTCAGTCCAATTCCAGCCAAACTGACAGAAATATGAGCATTTTTAGCACAATAGTCGTTTGTTAGCTATCTATTTGTTCCCACAATCCCACCGTTATATTCATGCATTGTCCTTGGATGAAATTCTCTTTTTATTCTTGGTTTTGCGAGAGAAGTCATTTAAAGTATATGAGAGAACTGATTAGATAATATGTGAGATATTTATAATTTATAAAAAATATAATTTTATATAGGAAAATATAATTATTAAGGATTAGAATTAGAATAAAATTAAACAGGGAGGATTATTTTTATAATTTATAGTTGAAATACTATTTTTAAAGGAGAAAGTGAGAAAAATAAATAAAGGAAAAGATAAGTGAAATCCGAAAAAGGTTAAATACGTGGGAGAGAGAGACGGACAAACAGTTTGCTATGTAACACAACGATGTATTTATTTTATATTATTAATTTGTCATTTTGTACAAATATCCTTAAATTAAAAGATATATACATTTAATTAACTAACGAGGAATAACTTGAAAAGTATAAATTTTATGATAAAGAATTATTTATCCTGAAAAATAATTAATGTTCTACTAATGTTTTTTTCAAAAGAAAAACTTAGAAATTTATTGAATATTTCCCATAACAAAAAACAGCTTCCACTACTACTATATTATTTTTGTTGGTGAAACGATTTTCTTTTAAAAAATTATTTTGATAAAAAATATCATTTAGCTTTTAAAAGCTTGATCAAAACAGACCATCATTAATAACTTTGAGTTGTTGGCTATTTTGTGCATAATGTAATATATTAACAGTGTAAATTTGTCACGAATTTAAATTTTATATATAGTTAGTTACTTAAAATAATTTCTTAATGTAATTAAATATTATATGTTTTTAAATTGTGACACTCACTTTTCTCCTAATTACTCGACTTCTAAATTAGAAAATAATAATTAATATAGTGTCTTTACAATTTTATCGTATTAGTTATAAAGTGAATAGATTGAAAACTTAACTTTTTGAGAAGTTAATATTTTTTTAAAGTAATTAATCAAGTGTATAATAGATTTCTTTTGGTCCTTTGATTTGACAACTAATTAAGAACAATTAAAAAAGAAAAATGAACAAATAATTAGAACTAGTAGGAGTAATTATAATGAGATACTCCTTTCGTTTCATAAAAAATGATCTAGTTTGACTTGATACAAAGTTTAAACTTAATTCATATTAAAGATGTCCTAAAATATCTGACAAGCGAAAAGTTATAGTTAAAATGTTAGTAAAAAAAGAAAAAATAGTTCTTTTTTAAATTAATTTTAAAAAAATTTAATTTTTTTTTAAAAAAAAGAAACAAGAGAATGGTAATATTTTTGTTTTTACTCTTCAATAGGTGAAAAAAGAAAAGGGAAGCTCACGTGAAGCGAACATGTCATGCATTACGCGCTGGCTTCCAGTTGTATGCTCATATAACTCCGTTCATCGATATAAATACATCACCATATTACATCCACCATTTTGTTGCTTCATTACAATTTTTTCCAGACTCTTCCTTATAGAGAGAGAAAGAGAGATTATTCACTATTGAGATCTAGAGAGAGACGTACTACGATTCAGAGATTAATTTCTGGTCGATCTATGCAAACGAAGCAAAAATCTTCGATCAATTGTGGAGGATTTGTTGCGTTGATATTTGATCCAGGTTATGATTATGAGCTGGCTTGATAAGCTACGGTCTTCTTCTAATCTCAGCCGCTTCATTGCCGGCCTTCTTATCTTCATGCTTTATCATTCATCTCAATTAATTTCTAATTTCTTGATTCCTATACAACCGTAATTTACTTCACAATCACCTCCCTTCTCTGTTTTTTTCCTCTGTTCAAAAACATTCACTCTTCTCTCCCGATTTAAACAACGTCGGCGTTTTTGTTCACGGATTTCATGGAAATCAAAGATGATGATTCTGGTTCCAGCAATTTATTTGACGGTGAGTTCCCTATTTTACTCCAATATTGTTTAATTCATGAAATAATCATTTCTATTTCACTTGAGCTGTAACTAGGACCTGTGGTTTTTCCAATTAATGATTACTCTATTTGATGTCATCTGATTGTGTTTAAATGAGTATGATATTTTAACCATTGCGGCATTGTCGAGCTAAATGAATTAGTACTAAGTAAAAGACGAACAAGAAACCAAAACACAGAAGAACTTACTGATTATGAAATCTTTGAAGTCATAGTAGTAAAAGTCTTAATTCGGATAGAATTGTTAAATTTTGACATAGATGATGCTAGAATTATATTTCATTCGTCCGGTAATCTACCAAAGATAAAGATGATGCTATGCTAGCAGCTCCATGTGCAATTGTTTCAAGACCGACTAGAATTTCTGTTTTTCTTTTCCTGCCAAACAAAATTCTCTTGATTGATACATGTGCAAAGCCTGAAGTCATTCAAGTAAGGATTGGTTGTGGACAATAGACACAAAAGTGTCTTACCCTCTTCGGACATTATAAAATGGGAAGTGAATTACCTCGGGTAAAATGTTGATAAAACAAGCATTATGTCTTATTTCATATTTCAGATGTTGTTGATATCACTTTGAGCTTGAAAGAACTATAAAATAATTATATCTCGTCATAGTAGTACAAGTCTTACTTAGGATAGAATTGTTCTGTTTGACATAAATGATGCTATAATTATCTTTCATTCGTCTGGTTTTTTAACAACGATTAAGATGGTGTTATGCAGCAGCTCCATGTTTGGATATTATTAAATGGACAACTCTTTGGACTATGAAAATTTCTCTTAGACGGCTTCCGCAGATATCAATAAATGAATGTTTACTTGAATTTAAAATTTGATGTTAGATTTTCTCTTCCAGAAACTTTGAGTTACATGCATTTTGATTGTCTACTCATGAGGAATTTTATTCTTATCTTAATTCTTCACGTTAAACATTTTGTTTTTACTTTGTTGGGAGTGTTGAAGTATAAATGAAGAACTTTATATTCATGTCCATCATATTGCTTATTCTAGTGATTTCTATCGGTGGAACTTAATTTGCTCCTTTCTTTTGCTTGACTAGGCATTTTACCACCCCGCTTAGGTAGGCTGCATAGTTCAGCTCCGTCTGTAATTGTAATTGGTGGAGGTATCTCAGGGATAGCTGCTGCGCGTTTCCTTCACAATGCATCTTTTAAGGTGGGTATACTCAGGCTTTCTAACTCTTTCACATGTAACAACCTTTTATTCTTTCATTCTTAAAAACGACACTTTCAATATTTGTCCAGGTTCTCTTATTGGAGTCACGGGATAGACTGGGTGGTCGCATACATACCGACTACTCATTTGGTTGCCCAGTTGATATGGGAGCATCATGGTGAGGGAATTTAAACTTTTCCTCCAAAATTATCTTCCCAGATCTGGAAGATTATAACTTTCCAATCTGCAATTAATTGACTCTGATCATTAAACATTCTTTCAGGCTCCACGGGGTGTGTGATGAGAATCCGTTGGCTCCATTGATACGTCGATTAGGGCTCACCCTATATCGCACTAGTGGTGACAACTCAGTGCTGTATGACCATGACTTAGAAAGGTAACCTGGATGACATACATTGAACAAATGATTTTATCATGAATTAGTCTGCATTTTCCCTCTTTTGTTTGTTCACTCTCTCTCTCTCTCTCTTGTTAGATATAGGTGTTAAATTTTTACTTTCTATAACATCATCCTGATTCAACTAATCAGAATATTGACACTAACAAATTTGGTAGTTTGTTTTGAATTTAAATAAAAAAAGGACTTACAATTGGCCTGGGTGGAATGAAATTTAGTTGCCTCCAGAGTTCCAATGTGGTCTGGTTTCAAAGTCTCCTGCATTTCCTGAATTTTAGCCTCTGCTCTTTTTTCTGTTCTTTTTTTATTTTTCTGTGCAAATTAAATAAAGATTCTATTAACTCAGTCAAGAGCTTAATCGTGTTTTCCGTTCAATAGTTACATGCTGTTTGACATGGATGGTCATCAAGTTCCTCAAAACACAGTTGTTCAAGTTGGAGAAGTTTTCAAGAAAATCCTCAGCGAGGTTGATCTTTAACTTTAAACTACTCAAAAATGCAGTTCCTCCTAAGATTTTAAAAAGAGACCAGTGCTGATTATTTGTATTGCTTATGCAGACTGAGAAAGTGAGGAATGAGCATAGTCATGACTTGTCAGTTCTTCAAGCAATATCTATTGTACTGGACAGGCATCCAGAATTGAGGTATGCAGAGAAAATGTTTCTCATGTGGTCTGCTATTGTCTGTTGGAAGTGGAATGAAGTTATACATGCGCATACATATTGTGTTATTTGTAATGCAGGCAAGAAGGACTTTCCCATGAGGTGTTGCAATGGTACATATGCAGAATGGAGGCATGGTTCGCTGCGGATGCAGACACGATCTCTCTGAAAACCTGGGATCAGGCAAGCGTTTTTTCATTTACTGTTATTATAAGCAGTTTATTGGGTGTTTGATGCAGTTCCCAATTTCATTATCTTGCTCAGATAAGGTCTTATTTCGAAATAAGTAACTTCTCAAAGATTAAAACAAGGGCTTTACAAGATGCTGCTATTGATAGCAGTCACTTATTTTGACTTATTCCCACATTGCAAATTGGGCACAATCATTTGATAGATAATTTTTGAAAACATTTGAACAATTGTATTGTTTTAGGCGAGTAATATTGATAGTTAAACTTTTTATGCAGGAACAAGTTCTCACTGGTGGTCATGGTCTTATGGTGCAAGGTTACAACCCAGTCATAAAGGCCTTATCAAAAGACATTGATATCCGTTTAAATCACAGGTGCAAATGGGTTTCTCCAATATGCGGAAGTTCTACTTTTTCTCTTTGTTTCTCGATATAGCTGCAATGACTGTAAAACCATATGAACTCTTTCAATCCTGTTTCTATTTAAGAAATGAGGTCAACTTTTTTACACCTTTGGTTACTTGATTTCCTAAGATATTTAAAACAAAATGTTGTTCCTTTCCTCCATGGAGATTTCTTTTTAGTTACAGCTCTACAGCCATAAATGATCTTTCCTCTATGGTATTTTTCCAACTTTTGTTTATTTTGAAGAAACTAAACTGTTTTGTATGGATCTAATTTTACCAGGGTCAAGAGGATTACAAATGGGTATAACAAGGTGATGGTTACAGTTAAGGATGGGAGAAATTTTATTGCAGATGCTGCTATTATAACTGTGCCTCTAGGTGTTCTGAAAGCCAACTTGATTGAGTTTGAGCCAAAACTGCCAGAATGGAAACAATCTGCAATAGCAGATCTTGGTGTAGGCAATGAAAACAAGATTGCATTACGATTTGATAATGTATTTTGGCCAAACGTAGAATTGTTAGGTGTTGTTGCACCCACTTCATATGCTTGCGGTTATTTTCTTAATCTCCACAAGGCAACAGGACATCGGGTCCTTGTTTACATGGCTGCTGGAAGACTTGCTTGTGACCTCGAGAAATTAACAGATGAATCTGCTGCTGAGTTTGCAATGTTGCAGTTGAAGAAGATGTTCCCTGATGCCACTAAGCCTGTAAGTAATCTCTGCTTCTACACCAATTGAATTACAAGTCTTAGCTAGTACATGCATGAGAAAGGACTGAATTTCAATAGTGTTGCGCACATGATAGTTTACTTTGGTCTATTTTTGGTTCAATTGGTGAGTTCACACCATGTCGATTATTAGTTTATTACAGTTTGGTAATTGTTCATTTTCACTGTACTTTTAACGTAAAAAGGTAAAACAATCCGATAGAAAAGAGCGAAATATAGAAGTAGAAGGGAAAATGAGGAAGCACCTCCATCCTCTTATCACTTTCTTTCATTTCTTATTTTACTTCAAAAATTGTCTTTCTACATTGAATAAATAAGGGAAGTGATGCATATTCCTTTCATTAATTACGGCAAACTATAAGCAAATCTGCATTTGTTTGTCTAACACTCCTATAACGTAAACTTAGCTAAAGCAGTGTTGAGTAATCAGAGAATGCTAGCACAAAAGCACCTGTAAGCGCTCTTGTAAATCATCCGGTATATTTTACAGGTTCAGTATCTTGTATCTCACTGGGGTACGGATCCAGACACCCTTGGATGTTATTCTTATGACTTGGTTGGAAAACCAACGGATGCTTACGATAGGCTTCGGGCACCAATTGGTAATCTATTCTTTGGAGGGGAAGCTGTGAGCAGTGATGATCATCAAGGGTCGGTTCATGGTGCGTATGAAGCTGGAATTATGGCTGGTGAAACGTGCCGCCGACATCTCATCAAAAGACATGGAAGTCTGGAAATGGTTCAGGCTGTTTCCTCTAGGGAGGAGACCCTTGAAGCAGCAGTTCCTCTCCAAATCTCAAGAATGTGATATATCTTCTCTGAATTTGCAAGTTACATTTCAAGTAACTTATGTAGTTTGTTCCAGTTTGTACTATTACCTTGTATGAATAAATTAACGATTATGTCTCCGTGCAACTGAAATATTCAAACTATATATATATATGTCAGACTTTTTAATTGACCATGTCTGAGAGTTTTATTATTTCTTCTGTCGGAACAATTAGTTGTTTATTATGTTTTCATTATCCTTGAATAGGAAATTTGTATTGGAAAGCATTGCACAAGCATTTCCCTTTGAATGAATCACATTAAAAACCCAAATTATTTACCATTTGAGTTTGATTCTTAATCAAATTACACAAACCAAAAAGAAGAAAAAAGGAAAAAAAAGATTAGAAAGAACGAGAGGTCTGCTTTGGGGGAAAACATTTTGCGAGACTGCAGACATTGGGCTTGTGCAGCCAAGGCCAACCTAAAATTACTGGGCCCAATTAGGTTGGTCAGTCATTTTATCATCCAAAAAGAAAGAAAAAACAGAAATTTAAGCAGGGTGGCCTTTTAAAGGGCTAATATTTAACTTTTGACCCCAAAATACACACATCCACCTAACTTTCTCTTCCTCCTCCTTTTTAATTTTCTTCCTATGTTCCAACGAAACATGACTAAATTTGGTCCTAGTTACTTTTAGAGCGAAAGAAAAGGAAAATTTATTACTTATTTATGATTAAAGAAATTTTAATAAATCTACCGAGTATTTTTTTATGCGTTTGTTGATAGAAGAAAACAAAATGAAAAAATTCTGTGGATAAAATTTCTAAACAATTAATCATAATAGTTATAACGAATTTAAAATCATTTAATTGTTAAAATTCTAATTACAAATATTGAAAGATCATAATGATCCGGTAAAATAAACGATCAAATCGCAACGACTATTATAATTTGTTAAGAGGATTAAATAATAATAAAAAATTCATGACTACTTCTAAAATAATAAATTATGGCAAACCAATTTTATTACTCTACTTTTTTTTCTTTTTCAGAGAGAAAAAAAAAAGGTCTGGTCGGTGGCTGATAAGAAAAGTCCAAATAGAACAGTGGAATTATTAACATTTGGTGTACAACAACAACATTTTGTTACTATTTCTTCTTCACTTTGCATTAAGAAAACAACAGATCCCTTCTCCCTCTCTAAATTCTCCATTTTTCTTCCTTATTTTTTTTACAAATTTTATTCATGGCATCCACTGGGCACACCAATCTGAATGCAAAACTTGTAAAGTTTTTTTTTGATCCATGCGTATGAGAATGAATTTGAATTTACAGCTTTAAATCTTTTACCGTAAATTTCTATTTGATTTTTCTTTTAGGTATTGTTAGGTGACATGGGAGCTGGTAAATCAAGCTTGGTTATACGATTCATAAAGGGCCAATTCCTTGAATTTCAAGTATTCTTCTTTCTTTTCATTCGACCTTTCAATTTTGACATTTTTAGGGTTTTGTAATTTTTGAGTTTATGGGTGTTGATTTACAATCCGGTATTCAAAGTTGATTTTGTTGATATTACAGGAATCGACGATTGGGGCGGCTTTCTTTTCGTCTACATTGGCAGTTAATAATGCTACGGTGAAGTTTGAGATATGGGATACTGCTGGGCAGGAGAGGTACCATAGCTTAGCACCTATGTATTATAGAGGCGCTGCAGCTGCTATTATTGTCTATGATATCACTAGCTCGGTAAGAGACTGTTTAATTGGGAGAATTTGGAATTCAAATGGGTCAATACAAGTGCTTTCGTTGTTGGCCTTCTTAAATTGTTTTACTTGATAAATATATTGGTTGTGCATGTGAAAAGAGATAGGAGTAATGGCTGCTTTACTTCATGCATTTTTAAGGTTGAAAAGAGTAGATTTTGGAGCTAATTACAGGCGGAAAAAAAACTAATGCTGGTCTCCATATGATTTTCTCTGTCAATAAATCAACCCCCTTATGAGGAGGTCGCCTTTTTTTCTCAAATTTGGAAGGTTAAGGTATTAAATGTCCAATTCAGTAGTGTCAAACGAAAAAGTGCACAAAATGCAGTTTATGGTTTTCGAGTATCTCGTATCCTAGAAAATTTTGTTCCTTAGTGGTGGAAGGACTTCTCATGAAATGAAAGAAGCAGTAGATACAGTTTTGGTCTCTATAGAATTGAGATTCAGAGAGAATTCTTGCTTATGTTCACTTTGCCTTTTACTTTACTTATCTTGCTTCGGATTTGAATGATCACAAATCTGTAATATGGATGTCTACATGTCTATGCATCTACATTGAGCTGTTTTCTTTTATTTTCTGCTAATTTAGGATTCATTTGCAAAGGCAAAGAAATGGGTGCAAGAATTGCAGAAGCAAGGTGATCATCCCTTTAATCTACTTGCTCTGTATAGATTTAAAAAAAGTGAAAGTTATTATCTTCTTTCTATTTTGAGTAACCCTGACAGCTCCGTTTTATGATGTCTAGAGAACTCTGGAAAAATCATCTTGATGTCTCTTATTTTTTCCTATATGGTTTTCTGCCTAGTGTCAACTTTACTTTTGATGATCCAGATTTTGTTTTGAAATAATCACGACCCTGTTTAGATGGGTTTTCAGGAAAATAAGCAATTTTTTGATAACATGGCAGGTAATTCTAACATGATCATGGCTCTTGCTGGCAATAAGGCAGATCTAGAAGATCGAAGGAACGTTCCTGCAGAGGTGAGTTGTACTTTTTGGTTATCCAATGTTTCATGCCCATCATCCTTTATTGACATTCCTCCTATTGGTCTTTGCCTAGCGTTTTTATATCACAGTTCTTGGATGCAGATTCTGATATATTGTTAGTAGTCTCTGCTTAACAACATATCCAATCTACAAGATTGACATTTGAAAAAAAAAGAGTAGTAATTGGTGCTTATTATTGCTTAAGCTTTCTTAACCAATCATGTATTGGACTAGATTTGAGAGGACCCAAACATTTAGTCACCCTCTAAGATCTTCAGTTCCGAGCACGATATAAAACTAAGGTACTCATTTGGTGGGAATCAATATGAATCAAGTATGTTTCAATCCTAAACAAGTTGGTGTTGTCTATATGAATCCTCTACATCTATTACCGCCTTCAGAGGTTTCATCATAATCAGCCTATTTTTGTATTGGGCGCTAACCAGTACAGCTTTTCTTTATCTCAATTGGGAGTTGACTATGCTTTACTATGTTCTCATAGGCAGAGGTTTTTTGTGGCAGTCACTTTAGGTAAAATTAATTCAATGCAATTAGTACTCGAGGAGAAGCTTTCTGCCTTTTCCAGACTCCATTTATGGGATCACACTGGATATGTTGTTGTTGTTGAGGAGAAGTCTGCTGCCTTCATTTTTTTGAAAATGCTATATTCTAGTTTAGTTTGTTGCAATTATAAGATAGGCCATATGAACTCGTAGGCTCTTAGGTGATACATAATCTCTTCAATTGTGGAACAGGGATGAGTTCTCAATCCATTGCCTAACCTAACGTGCAATTTGCTGTGGTTAAGCATTGTTAGATCTATGTCAATGCTCTTATGGAACCTTGAAAGTTAAAAACAATCTCTTTATTTGAAGAGAATGTGGAAGTCATAAATAGTGAAAATTCTTAGAGAAGATAATTAGAACTCAGTGTTCTTTGTTTCTCTGCTTAATGATTTGTATTTAGTTACCTTATTAGGTTTCTCTCTTATCCAGTAACTGAGGTAGTTCAATCTCTTCATTGTTTTGGTACATCAGTTTTCCTGATAGTATTCTTGGTGATTTTACAGGAGGCACGCTTGTATGCAGAGGAAAATGGCCTCTTTTTCATGGAGACCTCTGCCAAAACTGCTGCGAATGTCAATGATATTTTCTATGAAATAGGTATGATGATTTCTTTTCTCGTTTAAATATTTCCTTTTGTTGCTCTGTGTGTTTTTCATTTATTTCTAATGGTATATTAAGAGCAGGCAACATTATTATGCATCCAAGTGATTGAATCTTAAGGTGCAAGTCAAATGTAATTTTATCTTCAGTGGTTGTCATCTTGTGCTTATCCTATTATATCTGTTTCTTTTTCTTCGATTAATATCATATGTTAAGTTATTTTCTTTCGGGTTTAGCAACATAGGATTACTATTATATTTAAAAAACATTAGGCTTATTGTTTAACCTACACTCGAAGGGTTGAAAGGAGATAGTGCAACAACCTTGCCTTGGTGTTTGCACTTAAGTGCTGCCTAAGCAAGGTGAGCTGAAGCACTCAGTTCTTGTTATACCTAGCTTTAAAGCTTTAAGCACGCCTATTTGCTTTAGCCTAGTTTTACTTATACTATAGTTAGGCATCTCCAGTAGCTTAGTTCGTAAAGTGGAACTTTGTGGGATTCAACTTGTCTGAAAGTAGTGTTCTTCCCTTCCTGTTGTTTGGGATGATGAGAAGAGAGCAGTGTACATTTCTCTTTCCCCTTCATTTTCAATCGGAAAAGCTTGGAAAGACTAATGAGTTTCTCGCTCTGTTAAGAAAATGAGTTCTCGCTACACCTTTTTCACAACAAACCACCTTCAACCTTGCTCAAATATTTTATCTTACTGAATTCGAGCATAGTAATTTTACCCTATGTTTATTACAGTTTGTGATATATATATATATACAAGGGAAACCCGGAATCCCGCAGCTGCTACCCTTTGGGTGCTCACAGGGTAAAAACCCACTCCTATCCAATAGCTCGCAAACCACATAGGAGAGGTAACCCGCACTAGGCAAGCTTGGTGCGACGAGCTCAACTCAGAAGGCAAATCCCTAGCTTTTGCTGGCAAGGGGTTCAAACCTAGACCTCCAACATGGAAGTCCCAAGCCCCAACATGGAGACCTCCAACATTTTTATCAATCTTTCTAAAAGTATGCTAATATTGAATGGGGAGAAACATCTCAAGTCTTTTACAAGTGTTAAAGTTATTTTTCTACACATGCCTAAACTCTAGCAGGTTAAAATTCTGAAAACTTTTATTCTTTTAGGGCTTGCACTTTATGTAGGTCTTTTACTTCTGTGTAAGAAAAATAGCATGTCTTTTTTATTTGCTTCGACTCCCTTAATCTTTGGAGTTTGCCATTTTGCAGCTAAACGGTTGCCTACAGCTCAACCCACTCAAAATCCAGCAGGAATGGTTCTTGAAAACAGACCAGCAGAAGGATCTCGAACTGCATCATGTTGTACTTGAAAATCATCATCTCTCATAAATTCATTGAACCTTTCCTAATCCTTGTCTAGAGTTCACTTGTTCTTTCATGCTGTGCTTGTACCGATGAACATGAAGTCTGGAAGTGGGAGTGGCATGGTTCATATGGAGTAGAATATGTAAAAAAGAAGAAAACGATTTCTTTAGAAGTTCCCTTAATAGAGGCAGGAGGCACCTGATTTAGTGCACGTTGGCTTGGTCCTCACCTCATGCTTCTGGTTTCTCTCTTTTCCTATTTTGTAAATGATTCAACCTTTACCTCTTCATTTCCACCTGATGAAGTCCGAACTCTGTTATGTTATTCCTTGAATCTTGAATAACCTGCTTTGGTTTCTTTTTAGCATATTGGTGTGATTGTAAAGCTTGAAAAAGGATCATCTGAGACTGCACGCATAATCTCCTAACTACCTCTATGTATTCAATCCACGCATAAAGCGTAACGTCAGTGACCGAATTAAAGAAAATTAATTATTGAAGACAATTATTTTTCGTTTGAAAATTCGATTTGACATATTGTCTTGTCGTGTTATGCACATTCATAAACATCACTTTTGCCAACTTTATTTTTCTTTTCTAATTCGTAGTAGTAGTTAATATTGGTATCTTAGAAATAATTTTAAATATTCATAAGAATAATCGAGTGGATTGAACAAATATAGTGTTTTGTCTTAATTTTGAGAATTCATGTTTGCCTTTTTGATCGACCTTGCTATACTAAAGTTACTTCTCCAATATAAATTTTCGAGCTATTAGACTAAATAAGAGTTGACCTGTGTATATTCGAAAGATAAGCAACAAAATTTCTTGTCGACGAAAGAGGAAAAATATTAATTTTAATCACATATTTAATTTAATCTAATCATATTTTCCTGACTCAATCTAATCATATTTTTGTAATACATAGCATAATACTATTACTGAAAATTGTGTCAAGTAATATGTAACTCAAAATCTCTTCTAACTTAAAACTATAGACTAAATAGAATAATAGTTTTTTTTCATATATTTATCCATTTTAATATGATTAACTTGCTGCTATCATAAAGTTAAAATTTAATTTCACGAAGATTCAGTATCAAGGCAGCAAAGTTGTTAACTTCTTAACCACATTGCAAACAAATAAGATAGAAATGAACAATATGTCACAAAAAAGATTCATGGTGAACCCTTCAAATCCACCCTATTTATTATTTAATTAAGTTACACCAAGTCAAACCATTTAGCATTGTTATTTATTTTATAAATATATTTTTATAAGACTACAATTGTGAACTTCTTAGAGTAACTTCTCTGTTATTCATATTGGAAAATTGCCTAGCAATAACTTTTGTTTCTTTTAACACTAACATATAATCCAATTACTTTTATTTTCTCAAAATAAACTTAACATAATAAAAACTTTTTTCTCCCAACACATTATTCATTTTTTAAAATAAACTTTTTAATTGTTTCAAAAAGAATGACTCGTTTCTTTTTTTGGCAACATTTTAACTTTAACTTTTCACGTGACATGTTTAAGACAACAAGATTAAACGACATTTTGATACATTTGACATAACTTTAATTAATAACCACAAGATTAAAAAGTCTTCTTTCTTTTCTTAAACTTTGTTCCAAGTCAAATTAAGTCATCCCTTTTTAAACGGAGAGAGTATTGTTTTGATTTGAATAAATTATGGGAAAAAATTAATAAAGATATTTTTTATTTCATCCAATAAAAAAATGACAAATAATAATTATTTTTTGTAAAAAAAAAAAACATTACCTTCCTTATCTTGACAACTATATCAACCACATGAATTCTAAGTGAAAAAAATATTTTCCTAACTATTTTAATGGCGTTCCAAGACGGGACCTGAATGTTTGCCTCTTGCACCATAAATGAAATTTGAAATATATATATTTTTTTGTCGTTAGTTATTTTTTTTTTAAGTTATATTTGATTATTTTTTTAACAAATTAATAACAAATAATTTATTTAAAATTTATTGTATCTTCAACTAATTACATTTAAATATGTAAAACTTCATAAAAATTTTAAATTTTAATCCATTCACTTCATAATTAATAGAAATAAAAAAATAAACACACTATATCAAGTATTATTATTTTAATGTATATATTATTTTAAAAATAAATTAATAATTACAAACAGCCAAAAAATAAGTCATGTGTGTGAACATTATTGGACAGAATCAATCTCTTTCATTAAGATTTTTTACTTTAATTTAATACGAGGACAGAAAAAATCGGCAATCCGTTTCGAACAAATAAATATTAGCCATGTGGAATTTTAAACTCAATTATATCGACATCTCAACCAACGATCTGATTTCGAAATAAATAATTTTGAGTTGAAACATGTATTACGATTAACAATCGAAATAATTTAATTCACTATAACTATAGTTTAAACAAATCTTATACCAATTCAGGCTACGCTTGTGTTGAAGTGACATTATTTTTTTATGAAAAAATTACATTTTACTGTTAAGTGATTTTTATAAATAAAATATATGTATTGTATGTTGAATTTTCTTAAGTTATTCGTGTGTTTATTTCTTTATAGTATGATTTTTTCTTTGGTGAAAATTTTTGATCAACCACTAAAAATTTTCTATAATATATATATTTTTTCTGACTAAAAATTTACTAATAATTTTATAGTTTGGTAAGAAAGTTGTTATTCGTTAACTACTTTTTTTTTTTAAGAATATATGCATATCTTCAATAGTTTTTAATTGTACAAATTCATGGTTTTCAGAAACTTTAAAAAAGGCTGTAGAGAAGTATGGTTTCAGGTTTACAATGTCAATTCACTGTCCCAGTCAGTGGTGTATAAAAAAGGGATCCAACTATAGGTACCGTTACCGTAGTCCATTTTATATGAATTAGTTTAATTCGATACGTAATTTAAGAAATAAATTAAAAATTTTGAATTTTATGATTTAAAATAAGTGATAAATATTTATGTGTCTATAAATCATTTCATTAAGAATAAATTTAACATTACAAAATTAAAATGTGTTAGAGTTTTATTCTACTTTTCTTACTTTATTTGAAGTTTATTTTCTTTCATAAAGAAAAATTAAAATATTATCATAAATGTTAGAACTTTTTATGAAAGAAAATATTTTCTTCTATATTTGGTTTATTCTTTTTAGGAAAAATTTGAATATCTACAAATCTAAGATTTCTATTCTCATAGTTCTCTCTAAAATTTTAATGTATTTTATTAGTTTTTAAAATGCAGGCCAATTGACCAAGTTTCATACAATTATATTTTGATTTTAGTATAAGTTTTTGGCATTTGATTTATTAATTATATGATTTGCAATTTTAAGCTTTTGCATGATGCCCTAATCTCCCTTCATAACCAACAAATTGTTATTTGATATGAAAATATCATTTTTTAAAATGAAACTGATAAGAAAAGTAAGTCGCATAAATAGAGACAGTTCAAAGTATATAACATGATTTTATATGAAGTGTGGCCCTGCTTGAAGAATCAAATTTGATACTTTAGCCAATTATCAAAGAATATTTTACTTTTTGTTTTGACTTTTGAGATCTCCGGAATAACATGCAACTTCTCATTGGGAAATTTTCATAATTTGCAAATTACACCTGAGATATATATAAGTTATATTAGACATATTTTACGTAACTATCTTAACTTAAAAGATATTGAAAGGAAATCATTTCTGCTTGAATGACCAGCAAATCAACTGATACATTTCAAAAAACATTGAAGAAATTCGAACCATGTTTATTTTCAGAGAATAATTCAAAGTTACAACAATCCCTTGAAGTGAAACAAACTGAGACTTCGCTTTTTCCTCTTTGGTTATGCCCCAAGTTTTAAGAACCTAAAAAAGACCTTCAAAAATCATGATTTAAATGAAATAATTGTGCTTCACATAAACGAATAAGGGAAAGCATTTAATATTTGAAATTATGATAAGAAAATGAGATGACTTTACAACTATTTTACATATAATGTTCGAAATGTGTAAGGGTGAAATATATCATAAATAAGTTGAAAATAAAAGAAATAAATAAATAATTATCTTGAGATGTGGATATATCATTCTCTTTAAAGCGATTTAAATCCATTACACACGATATAATCTTCACTATCCAGCATTATAATCTTGAAATGCGGCCTTCTAAATATAATAGCTCAACAACGTCATACGACTCTAAATTAATTAAATAGTCCAAAGTGAAATGTCTTTACAATTATTTTACATGTAATGCACAAAATTTTTAGAAAAATGTGAGTGAAATATATCATAAATTATAATTGAAAATAAATAAATTAAAATTTATACTAAGGTGGTATACATTGCTCTCTTTAAGGCAATTGAAGTTCACTGAAATGTGGTACAATCTGCATCGATCCATCAATCTAATTCTCAACTTATGCTCTTTTAGTTACAATAGCTCAACAACATCGTAAAGTTCTGCCCGAAGAGTACATTCGTTGATCAACATAAAATTACTCTACTTTTTTTTATAGGAGCAGAACTCTTTTATGGATTAAATAACAAAATAGGGTTGAGGATTGGTAACTAGTGATAGATTGTGGCGTTAGTGATTACCGACAAATAATTATAATCACCTTCTTCTCTACTAACATTAAGAGAAAAAAAAAAAAGAAGAAGATGAAATTATAACCAAATTCTTGAAATATTACAAAACTAAATAAGGCATACGGTAAACTCAAAGTAGAGACGTGATTAGAATTAAACAAGCCAAACGTCTTTCTCTTCAATCTCTAGAGACGAGACAGAACAAGAATCTGCTCATGATTTTGATTGTGTGCTATAGGCTTTTCCCTTTTGCTTGTTTGATCAGACACCACAAATGTCTTTGCCACTGCTCTCAAATGATTCTTCTGCACTTTTCCTGATCCTGTTTTAGGCAATTCTTCAACAAATTGAACCTTCTTTGGTACCATGAATCCTGCTAACTTCTTCTTACAGTGTGCTATTATATCTGATTCTTTCAAGTTTGAGTCTTTCCTCAATATAACAAAAGCACATGGACTTTCACCCCACCTTGGATGTGGCATTGCCACAACAGAGGCCTCTACTACATACGGATGTTTCATTATTGCACTTTCTACTTCTACACTGCTAATGTTCTCTCCACCTGATATGATCACATCTTTGCATCTATCTTTGATTTCCAAATACCCATCTGGATGAATCACTCCCATATCCCCTGTGAATAACCAACCATTCTTGAATACTTCTGAATTTGCCTTTTCATTCTTTAAGTACCCTTTCATGATACTGCTTCCCCTCAGGCATATTTCCCCTGCTGTTTTCCCATCACGAGGCACACTTTCCATATTCTTCACATCAACATCAGCAAGTGTTAGTATGCCCAGCCCTTGTCTTGCCTTTAATCTGGCTTGTTCTTCCCTTGGTAATTTGTTCCACTTGGCTCGCCACTCACACACAAGAGCTGGTCCAGTGGCCTCTGTGAGCCCATAGGCGTGGACCACGTGGAACCCCACCCTCTCGGTTTTTTCGAGCAGTGGTGCTGATGGGGGTGCACCCCCCACCAAAACTTGTACCGGGGTCATAATTTGACGCTGCTCGTGTGGCTTGGCCTCAAGGATTATGCTGAGAACAATAGGCGCAGCACACATATGCGTTACTTTGTGTAACGCTATGTTGGAGTAGATTTCTTGGGCTGTTGTATTGCGGATACAAACATTTGTGCCACCCCTTGCAGCTATTCCCCACGTGAAAGTCCAACCATTGCAGTGAAACATTGGGAGGGACCATAAGTAGACAGGCTCAGTACCCATCTCCCATCCCAAAATCAAACTCAAAGTGCTTAAAAAAGCACCTCTGTGGCTGTACACAACTCCCTTTGGCTCTGAAGTTGTACCTGATGTATAGCTCAAAGTAATTGGATCCCATTCATCATCGATATTCTCAACGACATATTCAGGGTTGCCTTGGAATACCAACTGCTCGTATTCAAGCTCCCCTAACCGGATTCCAGTAGGGGAATCAAGGTCATCAATGACAACGACAAGAGGCATTGGCATTTGAAAGTCGGACATTAGTATTTCAATGGCCTTTTTAGCTTTGTCAATGTATTCATAGTCGATAAAAAAGATCTTGGCTTCGGAGTGCTTGAGAATAAGGGCAACATTTCTAGCGTCCAGCCTTGTATTGATGGCGTTGAGCACAGCCCCTGCCATAGGCACAGCAAAATGCATTTCTAACATGGCGGGTACATTTGGTGCAAGGACTGAGACCTACATGATTGTAAAATCAAGCCACATTAATATATGACCATAATCTCAATGAACTCATATATGAGAATTACTCGCGATAATTAACTAGATAGACTTACCACGTCGTTCTTGACAATGTTTAAGGAGCGAAGGGAGGAAGCAAGGCGACAACAACGTTCATGGGTTTCCCGCCAATTGAAGCCAACATTGGCATAAATAATAGAGGTGCGGTTGGCATAAGAATTAGAGGCTCTTGTTAAAAAGGTGAGAGGAGTAAGAGGCACATAATTAGCTCCACATTTAGGTAAATTATCCATGGGAAGTTGCAATTTGTTACTAATAATAAAATGATGTGTTTTGGAAAAGGCTTGCAACTTTGTATTTTGGAGAGGTATAGAAAATTTGTATAAGAAATGGAGCTGATGGGTTCTGCTTTATATATATAAAATTTAGCCCCCTGTCTAGTTGACCCCCTAAACGTTTTAGTGCACATTGATTTGGTCGATCACCTCATGATTCTCGTTTATTTCCTTTCCTATATTCCTATTTTGCAAAGGTAAAGAACCAAAAATTCTCATGGACTATAGTAAAAAGTTTAAAAATATAATCTCGTACATTTATTGGATTTAAAATATTCTTCATTTATCTTTTTGGTTCATAATTATCCTTAATACTAACAATTTTTTATTTTTTACTTATTATGTGACATCTTCCTATTGAATAAATTTAAATTTCAACCCTCCAAAAAAATTTCTACCATATGACCCATATCCACAATTTTTAACCGAAACCAAATTAAAAATCATTAAAATTAAAAGATTTGAACATTTCTTCTCTACCATTCAAACCTAATAACCTATTCTCATCTCATCATCATACACAACCTCAATCAATGATAACTAAAATATAATACATATATTCATATCAATAATCAACCAAGAACGAACGAATATAATACCAATTAGAAATAAAAAAAAAACTCTTCTTGATTGTGTTAAGTACCAATTAGAACTAAAAAAACTCTTCTTGGTTGTGATAGAATTTGGTCAATATCACCATTAAAATACAATCAAATAGAGATTTTTAGTGTAACTCCACTATGAAAAATTGAATCTTTGAAAAGGATATGAACCAAAAGGACTAAATAAGAAAACCCAATTCAGGTTTCCTCAATGCCACCATGAAAACACAATCAAGAACAACTCTGTTAGTGCAACTCCACCATGAAAATGAATCTTTTGAAAAGAATGTGAACCAAAAGGAAGAAAGAAACAAGACCCAAGTCAAATTACCTCAATTTCACTATAAAAGCATGATTAAGAAGAGCTATCTAGTGCATCTTTTCCTTAAAAAACTGAATCTTTTCGCATGGTGTGAATCAAAAAGAAGAAACAAAAAATACCAAATTCAAACACAATCAAGAAGAGCTTTTTAGTTCTTTTGATGTGACCAAATTCAAATACCAATATGTCACTTTCAAATTCAAATACCAATTGATTCAATCAATAATTTTATTTTGAAATTGTTGAATAAGAAAATAAGAAAAAAGAAATAGGTTATTAGGTTCAAGGGGAAGAGAAGAGTGTAGAATTTCATGTAGAAATCTTACATTTAAGTAACGGAGAAATCAAAGATTTATTAATATATTGATGATATTGATCGTATTGATAAATTGATATGTTGATCAAAATTGGTAATATATGAATAATAATATTAAGTACATACTCCTTATATATTAGAGAATTGTAGAGTCTTAAGTTAACTATACTTAGAGTCCTAATACAATACATATTACTATTATGATAATAATAATAATGCAATTATAAATAATTTATATCCTAATTATACTATAATTCTAATAGTAATCTAATCCTAGTTGTAAAATAATTCTAATCATAATTTCATTCTAGACGAAATATAATCCTAACTAACATAAGTAGTCTAATCCTTGTGTGACTATAATTTAGCAGTACTCTAAACTCGCCAGTCAGTTTCGTTGGACCTGTTCCTTCAACATGTTTCAATCTTCAACTTCCTTCTTCATCAACAATTGTTGCAGAACGTCAGTCAACTGCGTTAGACCTGTCCTCTTGACAGGTTCCAATCGTCAGTTTCCTTTTTCTTCAACACTTCCCCTCACACTAGTGAGTAGAGACACAGTTACTCCTAGCTTACTTTGAATATCCAGAAAAAAAAATCTTTAAATACCCAGCAAAAACTTATTTTTATGTTGATGTTGTTGTTGCCGAATATCCAGCAAAAAAAAATAACTTTGAATACCCAGCGAAAACTTATTTTATCAATGCTTCGATATGTTGATGTTGTTGTTTCCTCTTCCCCCGTCTTTTTGGGCAGATAATACCATGTTATGATTTTGTTATGACATTTTCTTTTCCTCTTCCTTTGTATCAAAGCATGTGAGAGTATTATCAAATTGATTAAGGGTGGGTTATGGTGTTTTACCTAAGCTTCTAGCAAAATTTAATTGTTTTTGGTGCTTGAATGTATATTTTTTAAAAAGATTTTTTCGCATTCCTTGACAGTTGAGCAACCCACAATTAGGTGCATGCTTTCTTAGATTAATTGGGATATGTATCTTCTTTATGAGGTAGTTTGGTGGCTTAAGTTTAATGAAGCAAGCGACAATTATTTGGTGAAGTAAGAAGGTTGACATGGTTTTTGGTAGAAGAGGTCATTGCAACGTTTGGGTTTTTTTTTTTTTAATTATTATTTTTTTGGATCAATACTCAGAGAGCGAAAAGCTTTAAGCTCTGATATCATGTGAAATTAGGTCTTAGGCCTAAGTCACACCCCAAAAGTTAGCTCAAAGGGAGGAGGATTGCCCAAGCCATATAAGGACTCCACCCATCTCATTAACCACCGCTGTGACACTTTTGTCATTCTTTAACACCCCACCTCACACCCAGCGCGAAGCATTTAGTGTGTGGGCAATTTTGATTTTGGGGGCCCTAACATCGGGTGAGACGGGCCCGACTCTGATACATGTAAAAATCTCACATCTAAGTACCTGGAGAGAAATCAAGGATTTATTGATGCATTGATGGTACTAGTCGTATCGATATGTTGAGCAATATTGGTAGTATTGATCTGTTGATCATATTGATAGTATTGATGAAAAATAACGTTAAGTACATACTCCTTATATTGGAGAGAATAAAAATTTTATTTAAGCCTCGAATGATGTTGACCCGAAGCAGTTAAATATATATAAAAAAAATAACAGACTGGTTAATTATATCATGAGTGAACATTGAACAAGGACCAATCTCTTTCGTTATGAAATTTTTATTTTTTTTAACTATATGTAGAAAGACTGAAATGATCAGCAATCCCTTTTGAAGAAATATATATATGAGCCATATGGAATTGAATCTCAACCTTATCCACATCTCAACCGATGATCTAATTCAAAATAAATAATTTCGAGTTAAAAGATATTCTCTCATAAATAGTTTGGGATAATTTAATTTAAGCTAAGCACATATACAACTTCTTAAAAGGAATTAAAAATTAATGAATGGACATCAATTTTCCTGGAAAAAAAAATTACTCTTTCAATTTTATAATAACTTAAGCTTCGAATTCTTCTTTATTTTTTAAATTAACTTAAGTTTTCAATCTTTGAGACTATTTTAAAATTATTCTTTCAATTTACCCTTTGAGTTAGTACTGAAATTAATTATTACTAATATTCATTTTTTATAATAACTAATAAAGATAAAAATAAAAAATTATGTTCAATGTACTCAAATTTTAAGTTATTATGGAAAAGAGGGAGTAATAAATATTTCTTTGAGATTTTTTTCATGAAAAATCGATAATTTTCTTTCTTAAACATTCAATTAAATTAAATAATAACATAACATAATTTATTAATATCATCAAAACTATCTGAATTAATATAAATACCCGCTTTTGAATTTTAAATTCAACTGAATAAAAACTCGTGGGGGTAGAGATAGAAATCTTTGTTCCTCCACGAAGTAAATATACTGGTGTACATATAGAAATAATTTGAATGAACCGATAGTATATGGTCTTTTTCTGATTAAAATATACTAATATTTTTTTTTCGTGACTAAAAAAGGGCTGCAGTCTGAGAGAAGTGTGGTTTCGGCTTTTCAATGTCAATTAAGAAGTGTGGCCTGCTTCAAGAATCAAATTTGATATTTTAGTCAATCATCAAAGATTTTTTTAATTTCTTCTTTCTTTTTGAAATATCAGGATAACACGCAACTAAAAAAAACTGAAACCAAAAAAATGTAAAACGCTAACACATGGATAAGAAGAACTAGGGTTTGACATTCGGTATTTTGGTTTGGTTTCGGATTTTTTTTTGGTTTTCGATTTTGTAAATTGTGTACTGAATATCGAACTGAAATATTTTAGTTCGGTTTGATTTTTGTTAATTCAATTCGATTATTATTAATTCGATTCGATTTTTTATTTTGGTTTTTTAATGGGCCTGAGACGGCGCGGCTGCTGGCTGCTTGATGTTGGACGGCGCGGCTGCTGGCTGCTTGATGGCGAACGGCGTGGCTGCTGGCTGCTTGATGTTGGACGGCGCGGCTGCTGGCTGCTTGATGGCGAACGGCGTGGCTGCTGGCTGCTTGATGTTGGACGGCGCGGCTGCTGGCTGCTTGATGGCGAACGGCGCGGCTGCTGCTGGCTGCTTGACGGCGCGGCGGCTGCTGCTGCTTTTGGCGGACAGCGCGGCTGCTACTGCTGCTTCTGGTGGACGGCCGGCGTGGCTGCTGCTTCTGGCTGGCGGAACTCGAAAGAGGAGAAGAGGAAGAGGAAGAGGAAAAGAGTCAAGAAGAAGATGAAAGACCAAGAGAAAAAGAAAATCACTAAAAAGATGAAAGAGAGAGGAATAGGGCCATAGGGTTTCTTTTTTTGAAAATTTATTTAATATTAATAATTATTAATTAATATAATATAAATTATAGTATATTTCGGTTTAAATCGAAATATCAAAAATCAAAATAATACGTACCGAAAACCGAATCAAAATATCAAAAAATACAAAAAAGTAAATCGAACATTGAACCAAAAACTGAAATACCGAAATCAAAATTCTGAAAAAATTTTAGTTCGATTTGGTGTTTCAGTTTTCCGGTGTTTATGCCTACCCTTAAGAAGAACCCTCTGAAGCTTAATTTCAAGAGGAACTGTCGCTAGGTTATAGATTTTGTTATTGTCTTTTAAGGGGTTCAAAATATATATATTCACATAAATATAAAAAATTTATCTTGTAAGTTTTTGTCGATAATGTTTAAGTGAATCCGATGGAATCCACACGGGTCTGCCCCTGCACACGTGAGGTGGATTTCATGACCCTATGTTAACATGTTTGACTTAGAAGGTATTAAGGAAGAATAAATTCCCTGGTCATATACGTGGATGACCATCCATTAAATCAACTGAGGATATCAATTCTTACAATATTTATTTTCAAGCATAATTCAAAGTTGTATGATATTTTCTTTGTTTCTTTTTAATTGTTATAGTCTTTTTTTTTTAGAGTCAAATGATATGAATTTTATCTACATTTTAAGACATACTTTTCATCTTATTGATATGAATTTTTTTATTTATTTATAGTAATTTCTCTCTAAATTTTTAAATGTTGAAATTTTATTTTAAAATATCAAATAAATATAGTTTAATTTAATTTTAAAAATTAGTTAAATTGCTCTATCATACAAAACACGAGAGAACGACATAAAATAGTCCCTTAACTATATAGGATAGGAGTAGGTCTAAAATGGTCCTTTAACTATATACTTGACGGATATATTCCTTTAACTATATACTTGACGGATATATTCCTTTAACTATTCAAAGTTTTATCAGGTTTGATCCCTTAATTATACACTTACCAATTTTATTCCATTAACTATAAACTTACCGATTTTAATCCTTTAAGTATTAAAAAACTTATCATGTTTGGTCTTTGTTCATTTTTTTAATACAAATAGCTTAGGTTTATATTAATAAAAATATTCGTGAACGTAAATCTTTAACCCATTTTTAAAGTTGTTTCTCTATCCCCACCTTTTTTTCAAACTACTGTTACAAAAAGAACAATAACGGCTGCGATTCAAAATAAAATTAATGAGGAAACAAGATATAAGTCCTAATTTTATTCAATGGGTGATAAAATTAAGCATATACGTAATTGTTTTAATGACTTGAAGTCGCACTTGAATATTTTAATTAGTATGAATTTTGTTGAATTTACTCAAATTCTTTACGTAAAATAAAATAAATAGAATAATAAAATTGATCTATTTCAAAATATTGCAAATATACCATTTTATAAATTTCAATTTCTTAAAAATTAAACAAATTTCGCTCAATGAAGTCGTTGAAGTACAAACTTTGAATTTAACGAAAATAATTTATTTCTTTTATATTAAAGTTTAGCATATTCATGTCATTAATAACAATAAATATGTTTTATTTTATCATTTATTGAATAAATTTATGATTTATACTTTCTTTGCTCATGAATTTTATTTTGCATCATTAAGTTTAAGATTCTTCGCATAAGGTTAATTTGAAGAAAATGAAGCAGAGAGAGAGAAACAAAAAAAATTGCTAAAAGATTTAATTTCTCGAGACATGTTCCGTAATATGAACATAAGCTATTTATATTTTTAAAAATGGAAAAAGACCGAGCGTGATAAATCTTTAAATACTTAAAGGACTACAATCAGTAATTTTATAGTAAAGAGAGTAAAATTGATAAATGTATAGTTAAGGGACCAAAACTGAGAAATTTTTAAAATGTTAAAGGACTATATTCGTCAAGTGTATAGTTAAAGGACCATTTTAGACCTACTCCAATAATGAAGAGACTATTTATGTCATTTTCTCTATAAAATACAATCATCCCCAAAAAAGGAAGATCAAATTGTGATTTAACTTTCATTTTCACTTCGCACAACAAACGATGTGTACTATTTATTCCAAATTAAGTAGAATTATTTGATTATATCTAAGACTGAGCAATGAATCGAAAAGGGATCACCGGATCGAAACAAATCGATACCGCAACGGGACGAGTTGATCGGTATCGGGATGAACCGGACCGGAATTATCAGGACGGATACTCAGCCGTCCCGTCTCACTATATATCGGGATGGAATCGGAACGGACCGAAATGAAACAGGATGACACATCTAGTTATTTCAAAAAATAATTTTTTTGCATTACGAAAATATGAATATTTTTTTATTTTTCTAAGTTTAAATCAATAGTTTTTAAATATATAATCTAATATTTTACTTAAGTTTAATCTAAAGATATCTTTTTTTTAAAAAAAAATTACTTATTAAGTTTGCAAGTTAAGTCTAATTAAGTTTTTAAGATTTAAATATCTTGAAGTTTATAAGTTATAATTATAATTTGTAATTTAAATAAATTAAATTTATAATTTTAAAAAAATTAATTAAAAATAAGGATAAAACAATTACACAAATAGGGAGATAATAATATTGTAAAACATACCCATGGGTAACTAGTGATAGATGGTAGTGTTAGTGATTATACTGAGAAATAATAATCACCTTCTTGTCAACTTGTATAAACTAACATTCAAAAAAAAAATATTAACATGAAATTATAAACAAATTCTTGAAGTATTAAAAACTAAATATCCGAAGACAACGCATACAGTTAACACCAATTACAGATGTGATTAGAGAGAGTTAAACAACTCAGCTGCAGCCAAAAGGAGAAAAAAGAAAAAGTTCAAACACTTGTTAAGTCTTTCTTCAATCTCTAGAGACGAGACAGAGCAAGAATCTGCTCATAATTTTGATTGTATGATCTAGGATTTTCCCTTTTTATTTGGCTTGATTTTTTGCTTGTTTGATCAGACACGACAAATGTCTTTGCCACTGCTCTCAAATGATTCTTCTGCACTTTCCCGGTTCCTGTTTTAGGCAATTCATCCACAAATTGAACCTTCTTTGGTACCATGAATCCCGGCAAGTTTTTCCTACAGTGTGCTATGACATCTGATTCTTTCAAGTTCGAGTCTTTCCTCAATATAACAAAGGCGCATGGACTTTCACCCCACCTTGGATGTGGCATTGCCACAACAGAGGCCTCTATTACATATGGATGTTTTAGTATTGCACTTTCTACTTCAACGCTGCTAATGTTCTCTCCACCTGATATGATTACATCTTTGCATCTATCTTTGATTTCCAAATACCCATCTGGATGAATCACTCCCATATCCCCTGTGAAAAACCAACCGTTCTTAAATACTTCTGAATTCGCCTTTTCATTTTTTAAGTACCCTTTCATGATACTGCTTCCCCTCAGGCATATTTCCCCTGTTGTTTTCCCATCACGAGGCACACTTTCCATATTCTTGAAGTTCTTCACATCAACATCAGCAAGTGTTAGTATGCCCAGCCCTTGTCTTGCCTTTAACCTGGCTTGTTCTTCCCACGGTAATTTGTTCCACTTGGCTTGAAACTCACACACCAGGGCTGGTCCAGTGGCCTCCGTGAGCCCATAGGCATGGACCACGTGGAATCCCACCCTCTCGATTCTTTCAAGCAGTGGTGCTGGTGGGGGTGCACCCCCCACCAAAACTTGTACCGGGGTCATTATTTGACGCTGCTCGTGTGGCTTGGCCTCAAGGATTATGCTGAGAACAATAGGCGCAGCACACATATGCGTTACTTTGTGTAACGCTATGTTGGAGTAGATTTCTTGGGCTGTTGTATTGCGGATACAAACATTTGTGCCACCCCTTGCAGCTATTCCCCACGTGAAAGTCCAACCATTGCAGTGAAACATTGGGAGGGACCATAAGTAGACAGGCTCAGTACCCATCTCCCATCCCAAAATCAAACTCAAAGTGCTTAAAAAAGCACCTCTGTGGCTGTACACAACTCCCTTTGGCTCTGAAGTTGTACCTGATGTATAGCTCAAAGTAATTGGATCCCATTCATCATCGATATTCTCAACGACATATTCAGGGTTGCCTTGGAATACCAACTGCTCGTATTCAAGCTCCCCTAACCGGATTCCAGTAGGGGAATCAAGGTCATCAATGACAACGACAAGAGGCATTGGCATTTGAAAGTCGGACATTAGTATTTCAATGGCCTTTTTAGCTTTGTCAATGTATTCATAGTCGATAAAAAAGATCTTGGCTTCGGAGTGCTTGAGAATAAGGGCAACATTTCTAGCGTCCAGCCTTGTATTGATGGCGTTGAGCACAGCCCCTGCCATAGGCACAGCAAAATGCATTTCTAACATGGCGGGTACATTTGGTGCAAGGACTGAGACCTACATGATTGTAAAATCAAGCCACATTAATATATGACCATAATCTCAATGAACTCATATATGAGAATTACTCGCGATAATTAACTAGATAGACTTACCACGTCGTTCTTGACAATGTTTAAGGAGCGAAGGGAGGAAGCAAGGCGACAACAACGTTCATGGGTTTCCCGCCAATTGAAGCCAACATTGGCATAAATAATAGAGGTGCGGTTGGCATAAGAATTAGAGGCTCTTGTTAAAAAGGTGAGAGGAGTAAGAGGCACATAATTAGCTCCACATTTAGGTAAATTATCCATGGGAAGTTGCAATTTGTTACTAATAATAAAATGATGTGTTTTGGAAAAGGTTTGTAACTTTGTATTTTGGAGAGGTATAGAAAATTTGTGTAAGAAATGGAGCTGATGGGTTCTGCTTTATATACAGAAAATTTAGCCCCCCGTCTATGTGGTCCCCTAAATGGTTGTTTAGATGGAAATAATTGAGAAATTACAGTGAATGTGTTATGCTAATACCAATTACTTAACACACATGGAGTATTTCATAATTTAAACTTTAAACAAAAAAAAAAAAAGACTTTGACATTGACTATTAAATGCCCTCAACAAGTATTTAAAAGCCACGTAACTAGTTCCTTCACCCTTAAATTTTAACAAACAGAGAAAAGAAATGTGAACTGACCTTAGTGCATTTGATATTTACTATAAATATTTAATGTATAAATATGTTGGAAATGATTTTTAATGTATTTAAATTTAAAAGGTGATCAATTTGGTCCCAAGACATATAAGTAAAGAAAATCGTTGTGTTTGTTGTTAAAATAGACTAAGGCTCTCGGCATCTTAGACTTCCTTTAATATTATTTACTATAAACTTGCGATTTTCTTCAAGTTCTATCTTTGAAGGATTTTTTATGTCTCTTCCAAGTTTGGGTTATGAAGTTTGATGTGCATTTTAAATCGTATCGAATGTTACAATAATATATATTTATTTGGTAGTTTGATACCAAAAACATCTGTTTTAATAAAAATAAGAATAACGATTATCTTTACTTATATGATTTAGGACCAATTTGATTTCATTTTTAAATATATTCACGACTTTTCCATCATATTTATACATCAAATAAAATGAAAATCATAGGTTAAGGACCAATTTTGATCATTTTCTCTTACCTGGGATACAAACAATTTCATAACATTGAACATACAATGCCAAGAAAAGGGTTGTTCGTTTAAGCAAAAAATCTATAAAAGAATATCCTATGGTCATATAACGTGTGGTGACAAAAAAAAAATATCTTAAAACATTTTATCAAATTCATATCTCAATAACCAATTTTTTTGGGGGAAACGCGAATAAAAATCATATAGCACATCAGAGTAAATGACAAAAAAAACATCTTTTATTTCTTTGGGTAGGTTTTAAATAATTACGTTCTTTGAATATATTGTTGTGCTATTTTGTTTGTAAAAATTTGTCAACCGTATGTATTTTTGTCTTCAAAATATAATTAACAAACTTTAGCTATAGATTTTTACGAGAATTTAAAATAATTTTTAGAGACAATTAATTAGTTGTAATTACTTAATTATTGTCAATATTTATTTTTAGTGACAATTTGTTCTTTTTGTAAATGTCCTTAAAATTAATAGCGACACTAAATTTAATGCCAATAACTAATGCTAAAAAGATTTACTAACATTTTTTGTTAATGTGTATGAAAAACTATTTTTATTATACTTCTTTTTTTTTACATGTCATCCTTACTATAAATAGTTGGTCCATCATATTTGTCATTTCAATGAATGAAATCATGAATAAATTATAATATTTTTTCTATTATACCTAGTTTTTTTGTTATTAATTAGTATTAAAAATAAATATTTCAGCAACCTAGAAAGACTAATAAGTAATTAATGTTCATTGTAATTACTTCATACATTTATTTATTACTCTAACCACCACACTACTCTATAAAATCTAATTTTTTTTTAAAAAATCTTTACAAAAAGAAATTTAAAAAAAGATGAATAATTTATTCATTTATTAAAAAATTGATTTTAAAAGTATATCAAATAAGAATAAAATTGTAAACTTAATTTGTTATATACAAGTAAAATCTAAAAAATAACATACTAAAAAGTACCGAAGAAAATAGTAAAATAGGAACAAGTAAGAGTATGAATATATTTTTTTAGTGCAACGCTCATTCACTACTGATAGATTCCCACTAAATCTTTTGAAATTTTATCTACAATAAATAATTTGATCATGCGCTATTGTAAATATTGAAATTTACTCGACTTTTTTTGATGAAATTTTAGATCTAATTTGAATTAATATATGTTATTGTTCTTAAAATATCAATGTTAATAGTATACTTAACATATATTATTTATCTTTTTTTATACTAAATGAAATAAATTATCATTATATTATTTATTTTAAATCTTTTTAAAAAAGGAAATTATGAATAAATATTGGTGGTGCACTTAAATGGTGGATCTATGTTCAAGCAATCAAGCTTATGAATGCTTGAGCACTCATTACATTTTGGAGTCATCACAATTATTTATATAAAAAAAGTCTAGTAACTTGTACAAATATGTACATTGAGCGATGGATTTTAATAACAAATTCAAACTAAAAATAATTAAATATTTTATAACTATAAAATTTTAAATCCGCCACGAGCTGTTCATACTTTTTGCTCGTTATAAACCTTTTATTGAACAGTGTGCACCACACTCCCGATAAAAAGGGGATGTCCAATACAAAAGGTGATTGATTACCACCCTCCATTGTCTGTTCAACACTGGTTATGATATTTTTCATCATACAAAACCAACAGTAGTTTAGAATCATAATCAATTCCTTTCAAACTATATATATTGAAACGTCCTATTTGAAAAATTAAGAAATAATTTATTATTTTTTATCTATTTTATTTTTATTATTAAATAAATTTCCTTTAGAAATGTTTGGGAGTATCTTTTAATGTGTGCATGTGAAAAATCAATGGTGAACAAGTATTATTGGACAGAGAAAATATTTTGTGTCTTAAGAATTCATTTAACAAATTTATAAATGTTAAATTTGATTGAATTTATTTAATACCAACAAAAAAGTTAAGATATTCAAAAATTTCTACGAAAAATATTATAAATTACAATTTTTTTCATACAATATATTAAATATTTAAGAAAATTATGTGGTTTGACATTAAAAAATAAAAATAAAAGTATTTTGATACAGAAGTAACACATCTGAGTGGCTTTTAATAGAAAATAGACTATTCGTAGTATGTTGATAGATAAAAATTTAATTAGTGATTTAATATTTATTTTTTAAAAGAACTAGTTATACTAATTGATTTGGAAATAGAGAAATAGCAAATTATGAGGTCGTTGTGATTACAAGAAGAGAAACTAGAGTGGTGGCTACTATTAATTATTATAATGCCTATCACCAATTATTCTTTATTGTCTTCCAATATTATGATTAATGGATATTTATAGTGAATTTTTCAGAAACTTTACCAAGCACAATAGTGGAAGAATGAGGGGAGGGGCCAATATAATCCCTTGTCATGTTGCTTTCTTTTTCAGAACTTTTTTTCCAACACTTTTCTCTTGAACAAGATATTTGGAATAATTTATAAAGTCTTTTCCTTGTATGTTCATCATGAACTTCCATGGAATAAGAAAATTATTGAATTAGATAAGAGATAACAACCACGGTCTTTTAATTGAGTCGATTAGGTCAGATCTTTAATCAATAGAAAATGTACATAGTTGAAATACTAGGAATAAATATTCTATCCTAACTTTTATCGGAAGTAGTTATTTAATACTATTTTTTTTGACGGATTTCAGAATTTGATACAAGCCTCTTGAAAAACTTTAAGCTATGTTTTTTTTTTTTGGTGAAACTCTCCAAATAATAATGTTAATAATATTTAATTGAAGGAATACGAAATTTAAAAATACATTTATTTTACCATAATTCTCATGATCGGAATTAAAGACCATATATATTAAATATATAATTGGGACATAAGTTGATCAAAGTAGAAATTTATTTTTTAAAAAACAAAGGACAGTTAGAAGCATGACTTTCATTGAATATAGAATTTAGCTTTTAAAAATAGAGTCAACAAATATATTTTATTACTAATCAAAATTCAAAAGGACTAATTGCATGGCAATTATTTGACTTCCACATGCAACAAACTCATTTTTTCGTTTTTTTTTTTTAAATTCTTACTTAGTAACAAACTTGAAACTTCCCAAGAAGAAAATGTAGGTTAAGATCGAGACTTGGTCTTAGAGTGTGTTTGGTACAAGGAAAATTATATTACATTATTTTTTGAAAAATGAATATTTTGAAAATATCTATAGTAATTTAACTAAGAAAATAATTTGGGATTGGATGTTGATGGGGAGTGGAGGGGGACATCATTACGTCAAATTAAATAATTGCCTTTATTTCTATGTTCTTTGTATGATTGATGAAGCGTTTGAACAATACTACTGAACAAACTAAAAGGAGCCCACTTAATTAAAACATCAATTTCATGGTAAAATACAAATAAAATAGCATATTGTTATTATTACTAACGGAGTCAGAATTTTTTTTATCGAATCCACCTTTTCACTTTTTAAAAATTATGCAGTGAGATTTGAAGTGTTGTTTTGTACTATATGTTTAGAAAAAATATATATACTTGCTATATTTGGTAACGATACATCTTTCTATGTTTGATAATTATGAGTCTTATTTTTTTATATATTGAAAATATTACCAAATAAAATTGATTAAAAAGATAAAGATAAACTACTTTGTTTGATATATAGACCAAGAAGGATATTAATTTCTTTTTGTGAAGTTTGTTAAGTAGGAATAAAAGATATTAAAGTGAAGAAGGGGTTTATTAGTTGCATATGTGAAAGCATGGAATTCAAAGTTCTCTCATTCAAACTTTTTTCTTTTAACACAAATTGATTGTTAAAAGCTAGATTTTGTAGTCAATGAAAGTCATGACTAACTGTACTTGTTCATGGGACCATATTCTAGATTATATTTTAGTCAAATTATGTATGAATCCAAGCTAGTAGTCATTTTTCTAGTATAAGAGCCTGTTTGGCTCAGCTTAAAAGCTGGTCAAACTGACTTAAAAGCTGGTTTTTGACTTATTTAACTGTTTGACAATATTCAAAATAGCTTATTTTAAGTTAAAAAAAACTTATTTTAAGCCAAAAGTTAAAAGCTGGGGTAGGGGTGCTTTTTTTTTTTTAGCTTATAAGCTGTTTTAAGTTGACCACATTTTTATGTTTTTTTCCTTAATATTTTTATACAATCTCCAAATTACCCATATAACCCTAACATCTCTTTCTTCTATTTTTCCCTTTTCACGTTTGGCATAACAACTTCAGCACTTTTATCCAAACACATAACTGCTTATTTTAAAAATAAGTTTCAGCACTTTCAAAAGTACTTTTTTAAAGCTACTTTTATTAAGCCCATGGGCCGTAAGTATAGTTGAAACATACTTTTCTTGCATCCTCTTGGTCTCATGCATATATAATTATGTACTCCAAATCAAATAAAGAATGACAACTACTTCTTTTTTTCCAAAAGTTACTCTAGCATCGTGGTTCTACCATTAATATATAACATCCACTTGATATAAAAACTTAGCTTTCTATAAAAAGAGAAAAAATGATGAAAAGATATGACATATACCTTCATCACTCATTTAAAAGGATAATTTTGACATTTTATATATATATATATATATATATATATATATATTCGATTTATAACTTAGCAAATATCTATTCCATCTTATTTTATATATCATCTTTCGGATTTCAAGAGTCTAACAAGTCTAACTTTGATCGTAAATTTTTCATATATTTTAAACATTTTGAATTATCAATTATTGTGATTCATAGTACTTTTTACGTAGTTTACAAATATATAAAGTTCATTTCAAAAAAAAATAAAGATTTCATGTGTAAATTTTCAATCAAACTAAAACTGTTTGATTCTCAAAATATAAAAAGGTGTCATATAAATTGAGACAAAAATTCCGTAGATGGGTTATATAGTTACGTTGTGGCCTTTTTCCCCCTCCCACTAGTCTTTCAAAATTAACATGTAAAATGGAATATTTGGAGTAAAGAGTGAGGAAAGTGAAGGTAGAAAAGAGGACTTTTTATTTGGAATATAAATTGGAAAAATTACGTGAATAAATACATTTTTAAAATAATTACTGATTTTAGCGATACTTTTTATTTATTATCATTTATAGCAATATTGTGATAAATCTGTAATATGTATTAAAAGTGAATTATGTATGCAATATATTTGAATTATAATTGTTTTTGAAATATATTATGTTTGTTTGGTAAAAAATTGTCACATTGTATTGTAATTGTATTAAAATGTGTGATAAATGTATTATCCTTCATTAAAACTTGTATTATATTTGAATAATAAATTTATGTTTGTAATATGAATTAAAGCTATATTAGAAATGAATTAAAAGTGATCAAATAAAAAAAATATTATTGCTATAAATAATAAATATTTTTTTACGTAAGTTTCCTATATAAATTCTACACTAACAACAAAATGGTGCACAGCTATATTTTCTACAAAATTATGTTATTTTTGTCTAAACTTTTTCAAGAAATTTCATGGTACGTGAAATACAAGGACTTCAATACTATGAATTTATTTTTTATTACAAAGAGAAATTCTTCAAAGTTATTTTGTGTTCAAAGTAATACTTACAAGTCAAGAAAGAGTAGTTTTAGTTGCATCGAACACTTTGTTATACAATTTCTTAGCATTTTTCGATGCCAAATCAAACCCTTTGCTTTTTTTCGGTATAACACTTAATTAAATAATTGTTGACCCTTTTTTTAAAGATAAAATTTTCAGCAAAAGTCGTTAACAACGTTAATTTCCTTGTTTAATTTATGCATGGTTGATGCTACTATATATAAACTCTATATATTAACTATACTTTGGTCAAATTATAAAAATAGAAAATCTTTATTAATTGTTTTTTTGTGCTAATGGGTATGCATCCAGTTTTTCGATTCGGTTTTATGCTATTTGGTTTGGGTTTTTTAGTTTTTGATTTTGAAGAAGTGTTATCTAATCCGAACCAAAATAAATTTGGTTTGGTTTGGTTTTTCTCTTTTTGGTTTGGGTTTTTTTCGATTTAGTTAATCGGTTATCAATAATTAGAAACGTAACTTTTAAAACGTAAAACATAATACTTAAAAGTATATCGATTATAGATGTCCAAACATAAGAAAATAAACTAAATCATAATAAAAATATCTAAAAAGGGACAAAAGTGGTTAACTCCAACTTAATTTTATATATATATATATATATATATATATATATATATATATATATATATATAAAAATTCAATTTTCTCGATTTTTTGGTTTTTATTTTTCTAAATCCGAAACCAAACTAAAAACTAAATAAAGTAAATTCTAAATTCAAAACCAAACCAAGAATCCAAAAAGTCAATCCAAACTAAAATTTAATTTAATTTGATTTGATCTTTCGATTTAATCCAAATAGTGCACTCCCCTAATCAATTGAAATATTTTCTCATATGAAATTCGATATTAGTATTAAGGCTAAATTGAACATGATTCTAGATAGAGGCTCTCTTTGTAAATAACAAAACTTGGAATTTAAATTTTCAACAAATTAAAATGACGCATGCATATAAATTCACTAGACTTGGAAACGTTTATTTCTGTGAAATCATTTTCCATGAAAGTTTGGTGAAATTACAAAAGGAATTAAAGAAAGAAACTTATTTTTCTAGATGTTGAAAAGTTAGCTCAAATTGATAGTCAGTCAAATTGAAGTCGTTCCTAACTGTCCTTGTTGACAAACAATACACGAATTCTGTAGTTCTTTCTTTCTCCGTCTACTTTTACGCGTCATTTTTACTATATAAGATTTTTTTGATTAATTTTTTAATATAAAATTTAATTCAATTAGTTTAATATTTAAAATTTTGATATTCAAAAATTATATAAAAAAATATTATAAGTTGTAATTCTTCTCATATTATAAATTAGTTTAATATCCCTCCGATACACCTGTGAGCCAAGTGTTTGTGAAGTATCCGAAAACCTATAATTTTAAGGGATTTTTGTAACTCACAAAAAATTAGAGATTAGACGTAATTAGCTTTTATATCATGAAATTTATACGATTTTTACAAATTATATGTGATCTTTTTTATACGTAATTTAGATAATAAAAATGAGTGAAAAAGAAAACTCAAAATTAATTGATTTGTTTAGTCATCTAATTTATAAGATTTGTCTTCCTTAGAGGAATTCTTGAAAAAATGAAAAACATTTTTCTCAGTTTAAACATTTTCCAAGAAATTCTTACTGAAAATACAAGGAAAAGAACTAAACTTCCTTTGTCAGTATTCTAAAGAGAAATTCTTGGGAGTGAACGTTTCCAATAAAAATAAAAAAATAAAATGTGATGACAATAATTAATTTTTGTCCACCAAAATGCTAGGTAGTTTTCAAAAGTCCATATTATTATTATCCTCAAGTAGACAAGAAAGAGGAATTGGTGGAAGACAATATAATAGCAAAAATTCTAATCCAACTTTTCACCACTTCCTTTCTTCTACTATTAGAATTTTCAGATAAGAATGACATCATCAAATTTGTGGTTGTGTTTGAGTTCATAGTTTATGCGCCGCTAATGTAGCGGCTTGTCGAGCATTTGACAAACTCACACCATCCATTTCAAATAGGATTTTTCCACGATATCGTTATGATCAATTAATGGGACTTGGCCGGAAAGTGTTCTTGCCTCTATCATTAGCTCGGGTAGTCCCCGTTTCTGGTGTTTTAGTCACCTTTCGTTTTTAAAAAAATTCGTGTTTCGTTTATAATTTTAGAGATAATGCGCAAGTATCTTCTTAATTTATGTTTGAAATCTTAGAGACACTCTTGTACTAAATTAAGGTCCTGTTTCTTTCCAGAACTTATGTTATTAATAGTTTTCTATCCCTTTTCGATTTACGTGACACTATCTTGTGGGTCCAACGTTGATTGATTTTTTTTTCAAGTTAGTGCCACGTAAATCGAATTGGGATCGAAAATTATTTATAAAATAAGTTCAGGTGAGTAATAGAATCTTAGTATAGTGTAAGTGTATCTTTGAAATTTGAGACATAGGTTGAGGAGTACCCGTGCATTTTTCCTAAATTATTTTATTATTTTTTATGAATAAAGGAATATATCTCTTCCGATGAGTATAGGCAAAACAAATTTCATTCGAGAAATTAATATTTTATATTAGTTGACCTTCTTTTATTTTTATCTAAATTTTTTTTAGAGAAATATATTTTTATTTACTTATCAAATTCAAAAAAAATAATTCAACTTTTTTAAAAAACATTAAATCATTTTTAAAAAAAATAATATTTTAGCTTTATTTTCAAATATCCTTCAAAAATAAAATGCTAGTTTATGAATCCGCATAAGTTTTAACTTCAATTTAAAATGAGTCTTCAAAAATAAAATAGGACTTCAGGTTTCAAATTGTGATTTCAGTTATTATTTTGAATGTAAATATATCATTATCCGTAAATTCATATTTTATGTATATTTTAAAAATAATTCAGTATTTGATATTTAGTTAGAAGTAACTCATGTTTGATATAAATAGATTATTCATATCACATGAGGGGATTCTATTAAAATGGTAATTAATTACTACTAATATTGTTAATTTTTTGGATCAACAAATCTTTGTAAAATCACGGGTATTTGTTTAAGTAAAGTGTAAATTGAGAAATGTAGGAACATTTCTTCCCAAGGAAAAGTTTTATCATTATATTAAAAAACACTTTTTAATACTCCTTTCGTTTCATAAAGAATTATATAGTTTGACTTGATACGAAATTTTAAAAAATAAAAAAAGTTTTTGAATATGTAGTCCTAAATTAAATTTATGTCAAATTCACAAAATTATCTTTAATTTTGTGATCTTAAATATATAACGTAAAAAGTTGTTATCAAAAAAAAATTTAAAAAAAGATTTTTTTGGTGTACATTTAATAGAATTCGTTCAAAGTAGACGTGAGAGAAGAGAAATAAACAGCAACCAAGTATAACAGTGAATTGGGTAACAGGAGCATGTGGCTTAAGTAAAACGAAATAATATTTTTTAAACCAAAACATGTGGATTAAATAAAACTAAATAATTTTTTTTAACAAAAACAGGTGGCTTGAAATGATGTGGTTAATTTTGTATTATTATATAATATATATAGGGAGAGGGGAAGAACTCCAAAAATTATTTTCTTTCTCGTAATTCATGTGAGTATTATTTGTTTGGTGTTAACTTTAAAAATATACATATAAATATTAAAACATAAAAGTCTGATTTATAAAAAATATTTTATATGATTATAAATTATTTTATTAAATAAAAAATAGTTTCTTTTATATAAATTAAAAATAAACTTTATCACATAAATTGTGAATTAATGATATCTAAGTTATACTTTTTGTTTTTTGTGATACTCTATTTAAGTGTAACAAACAGCTCTTTGTTTTTCGTGAAAATAAGTAAGTAAATACACACTCTTTGTTAAGAAGTTGGAAAAGTAGAAGCATTATTTATGTTGGACAATATCTTGAAATTTGAATTTGTGGTGTGAATGTATCGATAAATAAAATAAATTAATGAAGTTGCACTAAAATAATATTCTTTTGGTAGTTATGTTCCTTAGGGGAGCTGCTATGTAATATGAAATCAGTTGACCCCACGTCATATGGAACAAAAACAAAATCATTTTTTTTGTTTTTGCTTCAATCAACAACCCATTTTATGTCTTCGTCTGTATCGATTATCTTATCCTTAATGAGTAGAATTTAGCGTCTCAGTATAAATGGGTTTGTGTCGTAATTTGTGTGATATTATTTGAATTTGAGGAATTAAATAATTATTTTTTGTTTAAACTTTTGAGATATTTTTTATTTTTAAAATTAATTTAGTTGTTCAATTTTTAAAATATTCTTTTAATTTTATCCTTTGTGATGACTTCATTGAATTTGACAACAATTAATAAAGGTAAAAATGAAAATTATATTTAATTACTTCATCCGTCTACAATTATTTGGTAAATTTATTAAAAGTAGATGTTCAAGATTAATTATCAATTTAAATAGTCAAGAAACAATTAGTCTTTTTTTTTCAAATTTTCCCTTAATGATTGTGTAGTTCAATTGAAAAGTTATGTGGACTTTTGATATTCTTGATATTGTAGGATTATATTAGTCAAATTAAATTTCGCATTAAATTTTTCTTGAGAGGTATGCATGACCTTACTATGATAACAATTGTGGACATAGGGAGGTGTGAAACATTCAAAAATTCAATTAATATGAAATGAAGAGAGTATAATGTTTTTTATATATTTTTTGAAATTATTATTTTAACGCAAAACTAAGAAGTTTACTCTAGCGATCCGAATAGTGATGGATTGGTGAATTGTTTAAAACATAAGTGGCTTAAGGTTATTGTCCCAGTTGGGTAAATTGGTGACGCCAAGTGACAAAAAGTTGTGTGACAACTGACTCAGTGGTTTAGGCTCGTCCCGCCAAAATTTTCCCAATAAAATTTGCCAGCTTTCGTATTGAAGCGAGATTTTACTTATACACATCTAAAGTAACAATCTCTTGTCGTTATAAAAAAATTGTGAAAATTACCAGACATTAGAACATTCAAGATTATTAGTCCCTTTTTTAAGAACTGTTTTTTTTTGTGCGCGCGTCTGTAGTATAGGTCGATGCATATGGTTTTAGTATTACACATTCACCGCAACTTCCTTATTATTTCCATCTAAACAACCATTAGGGGGCCAAATGGACATGGGAAATTAGGCTGAGATTCTTCTCTATATAAACAGAACGCTGAGCTGCATCTCTTACACAAATTCTATAGCCTATCTTTACAAACCTTTTCCATAACATACACTTTTATTAGTAACAAATTATAAATCAATTCAACTTTACACTTTTAGATCCCATGGACAATTTACCTAAATGTGGAGCTAATTATGTGCCTCTTACTCCTCTTTCCTTCTTAACCAGAGCCTCTAATTCTTATGCCAACCGCACCTCTATTATTTATGCAAATATTCGATTCACTTGGCGTGAAAACCATGAGCGTTGTCGTCGCCTCGCTTCCTCGTTAAAGTCCTTAAATATTGTCAAGAACGACGTGGTAAGTCTATCTAGATTCACATTTTAAATTAATTAACCTGTGTAATTAGTATATATGATCATATTTTAAATAAGGTTAAATATTTTATGATCATGTAGGTCTCGGTCCTTGCACCAAATGTACCCGCCTTATTAGAAATGCATTTTGCTGTGCCGATGGCAGGGGCTGTACTCAACGCCATCAATACGAGGCTGGACGCTAAAAATGTTGCCCTTATTCTCAAGCACTCCGAAGCCAAGATCTTTTTTATCGACTATGAATACATTGACAAAGCTAAAAAGGCCATTGAAATACTAATGTCTGACTTTCAAATGCCAATACCTCTTGTCGTTGTCATTGATGACCTTGATTCCCCTGCTGGAATCCGGTTAGGGGAGCTTGAATACGAGCAGTTGGTATTCCAAGGGAACCCTGAATATGTCGTTGAGAATATTGATGATGAATGGGATCCAATTACCTGTTGGGAAAGACAAGGCACTAACAAAGAATGCCTGACAGGATAACAGCGGAAGAATACCCAAGTCTATACTTTCCCTTTTCGATTTGAACCAAGAGAAAACAAACAACCACAAGCAATATGATAGTAAGGCAGCAAGTAATTCAACCAAACAAATATAACAAGACAATAATAAACCAATCACACAAGACACCAAGATTTACGTGGAAAACCCTTCGATGTGAAGAGTAAAAAACCACGGGACCAAAAGCTCCACTATAATCACCAAGAGTTACAATATTGTTCTCCAAAATTGGCCACAAAACAAAGTGCCAAACAACGAGCAACAACAAAATAAGATTGCACCAAATCTAGAGAATTAAAGGAGCAAAATCACCAATTTCGCAGCTACTGTTCACGACAGCAAAACTGAAGCTGCAGACCACCAAATCCAACTCTGTCAGTTCCTAATCAAAGATTGAGATGAAGATAATATGCTGTCCAAAAATCAGCTCAATCGGACAAGAAACGAAGCGGGAATCGCAATTTGAAGTTGGTTGTTATGGCTGGATTTTTTACTGCGAATTTCTCTCTTTTTCTCTCTTTTGGCTGCTGAAAAACTCTCTCTAAAAAATCTGAAAATAAGACCTAAAATAGGCTTATATTTGCCTCATAAGAATGGGCTTATGCACAAAAATGGGTTGGTCCAAATTGGGCTTTTATTTATCTACATAGGAAGGGAAAAAAGACCCATAACCCAACATTACCTTGAGCTATACATCAGGTACAACTTCAGAGCCAAAGGGAGTAGTTTACAGCCACAGAGGTGCTTTTTTGAGCACTTTGAGTTTGATTTTGGGATGGGAGATGGGTACTGAGCCTGTCTACTTATGGTCCCTCTCAATGTTTCACTGCAATGGTTGGACTTTCACATGGGGAATAGCTGCAAGGGGTGGCACAAATATTTGTATCCGCAATACAACAGCCCAAGAAATCTACTCCAACATAGCGTTACACAAAGTAACGCATATGTGTGCTGCACCAATAGTTCTCAGCATAATCCTTGAGGCCAAGCCACACGAGCAGCGCCGAATAACGACCCCAGTACAAGTTCTTGTAGGGGGTGCACCCCCACCAGCACCACTACTCGAAAAAATCGAAAGGGTGGGGTTCCGCGTGGTCCACGCCTATGGGCTCACGGAGGCCACTGGACCAGCCCTGATATGCGAGTTTCAAGCCAATTGGAACAAATTACCAAGGGAAGAACAAGCCAGGTTAAAGGCAAGACAAGGGCTGGGCATACTAACACTTGCTGATGTTGATGTGAAGGAATTCAAGAATATGGAAAGTGTGCCTCGTGATGGGAAAACAGCAGGGGAAATATGCCTGAGGGGAAGCAGTATCATGAAAGGGTACTTAAAAAATGAAAAAGCAAATTCAGAAGTATTCAAGAATGGTTGGTTTTTCACAGGGGATATGGGAGTGATTCATCCAGATGGGTATTTGGAAATCAAAGATAGAAGCAAAGATGTGATCATATCAGGTGGAGAGAACATTAGCAGCGTAGAAGTAGAAAGTGCAATTCTGAAACATCCATATGTTGTGGAGGCCTCTGTTGTGGCAATGCCACATCCAAGGTGGGGTGAAAGTCCATGTGCTTTTGTTATATTGAGGAAAGACTCGAACTTGAAAGAATCAGATGTCATAGCACACTGTAGGAAAAACTTGCCGGGATTCATGGTACCAAAGAAGGTTCAATTTGTAGAAGAATTGCCTAAAACAGGAACAGGGAAGGTGCAGAAGAATCATTTGAGAGCAGTGGCAAAGACATTTGTTGTGTCTGATCAAACAAGCAAAAAATCAAACCAAGTCAAAAGGGAAAAGCCTCGAGCATACACGATCAAAGTCAAGAGCAGATTCTTGCTTTGTCTCGTCTTTAGTGATTTAATTTATAAAAAAGATTGTAACACCATCACCTTCATATTCATATAGCTGTCAAAAGTCTTTTTCGATGGTTCTATAAATAAGTAATGACAGAATGAGACACATTTTGTTTATACAAATTCATCTTCTGGAGATACTTTTTGGCAGAAATAATGCCTAGCAGAATCGAGAGAAAAAAAGATGTTATCAACAAGTATTATTTATTCTGTTTTCCATATAATTTGATCATATTTGTCATTAAGGTATTGGTTATTGCGGATATGTAATATGTTACATGTCTTGATGGTAAACCCATAGTTCAATTTTATTTTATTTTTGGTGATTACAACACAACGAAACACAAAACGCTTCAATTTCAAAACCTAACTGATTAGATAGACAGAGTTGGCAATATGAATTCTCAGTATCCATGCCACTCGTAACAGAATAATCATGGCGTTGTAGTGTTTGTTAAACTTTTACTTCTTCTTTAGGTGGGCCGGGTAACATCTCTAATTTCTTCAAATTCATGAAGTCCAACACTTTGCTCCAAGAAGGCCTACTTGAAATATCCAAATACCAATCATGCAAATACTTCCTTTGAGTCACCAAATGTGCAAAGCCACCTTCATTCATCAAAAATCTAAGGCTAGGGAGGTGGCTTAGATCAGCTAAGGAGAAAAAATCTCCTGCTAAGTATTTACTCTTGGACAACCTTTGTTCATAGATATCGAACACTTTCTCTAAATTGTTGGCACATTTTTGTACGACGATCAAGTCACTTTTGTGTCCCATTTTAGGGAATACGAGGAGTTGGAGTACCATGTTGTATACCAAGTCATTGTAGTTGTTGGATTCCACTTCTAGCCATTGATCTACTAGAGCTTTTTCTTCCAATGTCGTTCCGGTTAGTTTCTTTCCCTTGTCTTCATATTTTGCTGCATAGTACCTTATTATTGCTCTAGATTCTGAAAGTAATCAAAAACAAAATTTACGTGTTACCATCTTTAATTAAATAAAGAAAAAAACCGACCTAGTTCACCCACATCAATAAGAGGATTTGAGCGTTAAAATCAATTGACTTAATAAATGTCCTAAAATAATGGGCCATAACTCAATTCCCTCGACTCTTAATTGGGTGGATCCAAATACGTTGAGTTAATAACTAAGTGGGTTATGTTATCTTGAACTAATATTGGTACTTCTAGTGGAGTGGGCTGATTTGCCTCAATGGGCCTGGCTTTAATAATGATAGTATATAGTTACCGAAAAGCCTGAAATCGCCCTCTTCAATGACAGGAACCTGTCCAAATGGCTGCAAGAATATATAACAAAGCGATTCGAAGCATAAGTAATTAATGTTATGAGTAAATATGATTTTCTTTTGATAAGTTAAAAGCGACAACTAAAATATTACCTGTAAAAGCAAGAAATCAGGTTTTTTCTGCTGGAGAGAATCAAGATCAACATGTATAAGTTCATAATCGACTCCCAATTCTATAAGACAAACCATGACCCTTTGTGGACATGCAGCCATTGCTGAACCATACACTTTCACTACCATTTTTCCTCTTTTTTTTTTTGTTGTGATGTCCTAGTACACCAGGTTGAAATTTCTAATAATCTTCTTATTTGTGATCAATAATTGACCATATATATAGATATATATACTTTCTTCTTAAATAGACAATTTCATTAGCATGAAAAAAATAACAAAGGACCAAAGAAAAAGAGCTACTAGTGTAGTGGAGGTTGTACTTGTCATATGAGAATTAGGTGGAACAGAGTGAGTGTATTTGAACTGAATAGTAGAAAGTGAATTGCTTAAAACAGTTGTACTTGCTGGTTAAATGATTGTACGTACATTTGATGGACTTGAATATTTAACAATTTTCTTGTATTGGGGGTTGGCACGTGAAGATGAGCAGCAACCAGTATGTGGTCGAGTGGAAAGTCCCACTTACCAAAAGACTGATCAAATAATAATATTAATCGGACGACGTGGAAAGTCCAGCTTACTCTTTCTGTTTCAATTTGTTTGTACTATTTTTATTTTAATTATAATTTTTTAGTTTTTATTTTACATGACATGTTTAAGATCATCAAATTTGTTTGCCTCAAACACGTCGTGTAAAAAAAAACTAAAAAGGAACGTAGTAGAACAAAACAAGGAAAAGTTATATATCTTATTTTTATCATAATCTTTAAAATTTTCAATCATTTTCTTGAAAAAAATAAAAAATCCCCCCTCAGATTCATCATTTCCCTCTTTAGAGTACATCTCTATCCTTCTCATATCCATCCGTTCCCTCTCAAATACATCCCTTTCATGTGTGTCTGAATGTTTTATTCCCTTTCGGATACATCACTTCTCTATGTATCTAGATGTCTGTTGATGTATCTGAATGTGCAGTGATGTATCCCGAGGTCTAATAAAGTATCTGAAATTCATAAATTTTTGAGAGATTTTTGCAATTTAAAAAAAGGAACAAAAATAATGTAATTAGATTTAAATTCTATAAAATTTATGTAAATTAGTACTATTTCTAATCTTTTTTATTTTTTCAAATTCAAATCAAATCAAACACATGAAAAATCAAAACGGAGAGTATTTAAGAGTGTAAAAATCACAATATGCATGATGTTAAGACTTTCATTTAAAAGGGCTAGTGACTTGGTGTATAGTGGAGGAATTTTTGGGTGAAATTAGATTAATCAACTCAATTAGCCTATTTTTTCCTACAAAAATGGTACTTACTCAATTAGTATTCTCTAAGCTTAGTGACGATAATGGTACTTATAATAATAATAACAATAAAGCTAATAGTTTAGTTATAAATTTGGCCTATTTTAAACTTCAAACTTGAAACATAAAATTTAAAGTTTGACAAAAAATAGTTTAGGTTATAATATACTTTTTGGACTTTTAACTTTTAATAGTGTCCACCTCTCTTCAAATCTTAATCAAATCATGTAGAAAAAAGTACTTAAAAAATTAATATTTTTTTTATATATATTTTTTTAAGTAAAAAATTGTTGTTTATTTGTTTGTGTATTTATATTTTTAAATTCTTGTAATAAAAAATTTGGCTGTATCAGTGCCTCCCATGTAGTAAGCTACTTTGTCGTCGTTGTATTTTGTCCCCTTATTCTCTAGCAAGCTTTCATCAACTTAATTTACCAATTCTTGACAACTGTTCGATTTATTTTATTCAAATTCATTTAATCTACTCAACATTATATTCTCAAGAAATTAAGAAAGATCTTTGATAAGATTTTCTTCCATTTGTTAAATATAAAGGGTTAATTAGCCAACTCATTTTCAGAAATAATTCCAAAATTTAGAAAAATATATAACGTTGCAAATTTTATTTCTAACTAATTTCATGTGATTACTGATTTTCTCCAATTTGAATTGGTATAAACATTCGAGGATAAAGTTTTTTCCTTCGATTAGTTATGACCGAACATGCGATCTTGTTGACTCCTCCATGACACTTGACACGTGGCATGAAATTCAAATGGACTTTAATTATTTTATGAAGCCCAAGTAAATGTTTGAAACTCAAATGAAGTCAATTATCTACATGAACAATTAACTTTTCCCCCTTGAGGATTTGAGTGTGAAGAGTGAAGACACATTAATCTACCAAGAAATAGGCATATTGAATTTACAATCTACTTTTAATGATATGATGAAACACATGTAGCAAAGATAGCTCATTTACAATTAAGTACCTGTTTTCTTTAGTGTATGTATAGGCCTCTAATTGGCATTTAGAAACTTCATTCATGTCTTTGCTAGTGGGGAAGAAGTTGACTTAGGGGGCACTAGAGATCTTGCATAAGCAATGGGCAACGTCAGAAGCTTCTTTGGCTTGCTCACATAAGCCCTCCTTGTGAAGTTGTTGTAGTCGTTTGCTTCAATCTCGTCCAGTATCTTGCGATATAACAGCAACGATGCCAACACCTGCAGTAACAAAAAAGAGTCTGCTCATTCTTCATACTAGAACAAAGATTTCACAATGTAAGTTCAATGCTAAACTAGACCATAATTGCCTAGGCACGTCGATCAAGATCTCTTTCCTCTGTGATGTAGGAACATAAGCAGCACATTACAGAGAAGGTTTGAGCAGATTTAAGAACTTGATGTCAATTAGTCCATACAAATTATAGTCAAATGAGACGGAACTATTTTCTGGACTGAAGTTTATTATGCTTTGTGTAACAATGTGATGGAATGTGTTGTGTCACTATGAAAGATTTAGTTCGAATTGCCTTTTCCTTACTAATATAACAATAAAAGAAAAAGTAGCAGATGCAAACGATCAATTGTATTTGTATTCATGTAACTTTATGACTACATACCGGCCATCTACTAGCAGAACTCAGTTCTGTGACACCTTTCTCTGCCTCATCAAAGAATTTCCTTGCCCTCTGGATTTGCTTCTTCATAAAGATTCTCCACTTATCAGTCACCTTTCCAGCAAATATGTCTTCATCGGAGAGCCCTGCCTGTGCTAATTCATCTTGAGGTAAGTATACTCTTCCTCTTCTTGCACTGTACAAAAAGAAATATGTTAAGGCATTTTAAGCACTGAATACATTGTACTTCAAAATAAACTGAAACAAATAGAATGGCAAAGTCGCCTGTGACTTTTTAGAAACAACATGGAGCAATAGGCATTACACTGAACTTGTATCTGAGAAATAGACTACTCTTTCGATATATTTTGGCATGTTACTTGGGAAATGATCAATATGAACTAAATATAGCTTTGTACTTACTCTTCTCCTACATCTCTGAGTATATTGGTTAGTTGATTTGCGATCCCTAAAGCCAAAGCTGCATTATATACACTCTCTGTCGTTGCCTTTGATTCAGGTGCAATGCCCATAATTGGAACACTCATCAATCCTACTGTACCAGCGACATAGTAACAATAGAGATATAGCTCATCAAAGTTGTTGTATCTGGATTTCCACAAGTCCATACGCATTCCTTCAACCATATCTCTGAATGGCTGCACCAGATAAATGAATAATCAGACACTTCACATGGGGAGGTTATTAAACACAAGATAAACGTCAGCTGCAGTGATAGCAAATGAAAACTAGTTGCCTAATTTGCTAATCAAATAACAAATATAAGTAAATGTTATTAGAGAGAGAGAGAGAGATACAAAGAAGAAAAGTATATCAAATTCTATAAGTACTTGCATCGGAAAAGCACTCAGCAAAAGAGAATAGCATCTGAATCTGGCGAAGATAATGGTGATCCACTTAGAGAGATTAACCTGAATATCAACCGGAAATCTGGAAACAGTGTCGGATAAAGCTGCATCAAGCATATCAAATGGCCGCCCGTTAAAAATATCTTCCAGCCTTGCCTCCCACCTATCTAAAGCTTGTGGAGTTATGTGTGATGCATTAGGGCCATCAACAAGCTCATCAGTTCTCCTGCACCACACTGTATAAAAAGAACACAGCTTTCAGACAACAAGGTCATCTATAAGTACGCTTAACTTGCTTGAGCTACAAATTAATCTAGCAAGCCAGAAACATCACATATTTTTTCAATTTCAAGTGGAAATTTTTTCATTGGCAAGATCTAGCCCTTCTAGGAAACGGAATACATGAAAGCACCAAAAGTAACAGATATACCATAATTGACTATGCAAAAACCTTGACCAAACTTGTAAGACTGCCAAACGAAACGGTAAAGAGAATCAAATCACACCAGTTTTTCACCTAGAGACCAGAATGGGAAGTGCCAACTGCATAATGTTAAATTATCTGGATGCTACTTTCTTTAACCTTTTGGACTGTATAAAGCATAATATTTCGGTACATAAAGAGCGTAACTACCGGCAGTGAAAAGTTGAAAATATGTCAAAGATTCCCAAGAAAGCTGATAAAACAAACAGTTAGCATGTTACACTTCTGTGGATCCAGTCTAATAATTTAGCATTTCTTCCACTAATTTTGACTGTTGTATATGGTAAAAGAAATTAGATCTCCTCTCTTTATGCATATAATAATGTTTCACTACCTAGTAGAGATCAACTAGCACCTATAATATTCCATGTCTAACTAAAATATAATTCTCTTTTGTATGTCCTCAGTTAAGCATAGATATATACATAGAAATACTATATGTCTTGAAAGTTGAAACATCACCATATATTGCCCAGATAGCTCTTCTTCTGTCTGGAGTCATTAGCATGGTTCCTAAATAAGAACCAAACAAAAAGATTTAAATTTTGTCTTCATCAACTAATACCTTAACCAAGATTTTGTAAACTAAAGAACAGATAAAAACAAAGGTTGAGACTGACCTAAGTAAAATGTCTTTGCATACTCTGCACATACTTCGCCACAACGATCATATGCTTCACTCAACAAGCCCAAATTACCCGGAAGAACAATATCCGGCTTCACTTGTATGTCATCAGTAGATATCAGATGCCTCTTCACTAAAGCTGCCTGCTTCAATACCACCTCATACACTTTTTTTTCTGATGACACAGCCATTTCTCCAGCTGGACTAGCCACCAAACTAGACTGTACAGAAAAACTCCTTCCATTCTCAGTTCTTGATCTTCCTAAACACGAATATCTCAAATCTGCATTTAAAAACCCAAAATTCCACCCCTGTCTCCCACCTTTCTTGAATCCTCCTTTCCACATCGAATTCCTATCCCGAGATGGGAACCTGGATGATTCCAAACCCCGGTTCCCTTCTCGGACTGAATCCAAGAATCCTGTCCCGTATGAGACCTCGGAATTCGGAGAAACAACCCACAACAAAGCAACAGACATGCTGAAACAACAGACACCTACAATTCCCAAGTTTTTGTCTTTCCTTTATGTTACCTTGTCACCTCAGCCTAGTAGATACCCACTAGAGTCTATCCACTAATTTCAAACAATACCAACGATTATAAAAATCGCATAATAAGAAAGTTAACCGACTTTGGCTTACACAAACAGATGTATAATGCACTCACTCATCAACAACAACCAAAAACCTTGTATTTCTGAGTTTCTGCACAATGAGATAAACCAAATAAACACAATGAGATACAGTTATGACCACACAAAAATCATAAAGATTGAAACTTTATCAACAAATTAAAAAAAGTATCCCAATACCAAGAATTCAAATCAGCAACAGCACAAAGCCAATTACTCAACTCACCCCAAATGAATATGCTTTTTCACACTTTCTTCAAGTAATTGGATTGGAGCTTACTATATATAGTCAATTAGATTATAATAAGTTCCCTTACTACCTTTGATACACGTAGAGACTATCTAGAAAAGGAAAAGGGTGTTCAAATCTTTAATATTATATTAAGTTAAAAAAAAAACAGATTAATAATGAAAGGTACGGGGGAATTTAAAGAAATAACCTGCGAATAGCAATAGAAAGAAAGCTCCTATTAGTTGAACAAGGTTTTTTTTTTAACACATCAACATCAGTTGAAAGAAAGTTAAAACAAAAAAAAATGGCCTCCTTGTTGCTTGTTGCTGATCACAAGAATTTTAGCAGCATTTTCTTGTTCAAATTACTCCTATATATTTTTGAATACTTTAGACCATTCAATCTTTTTTTTGTTTTTTGTTTACTCGTGCTGATTAGAATTGAGTGATTCAGATTCTATCTCCTCCTCCTCGTCCTAGTTTCCACCTTTTAACCTTTTGTCACTCAAATTTTACAGTTTGGTCCCACTAACGTACCATGTTTTATTAAGAAAGATATGGTGCCGTGGATGAAATTATTTCTTCATAATTTAATATGGTGCAGCGAATTTTTTCATGAGTCAATAAGTTTTTCTTATTGACATGATATGGAATAACCCTTGACAGGGAGAGATTTTCTTGAATGGGTCTTATGTTATGCGAATCTGAAATAATTCAAGTAGGATTTTTGAGTTTTTTTTTTTTTAAGAGTATGCATTACATTATTTTATTTTACATTTTGTCTAGCATTACATATACTTGACAAAATGTAACATTATATTAAAGCGAAAGTATTAAAAATTTGGTTAATTAAGTATAGTGTTAGAGAATGACAAAAGTCTGCATTGGTGGTTCTTATATGACTTGATAATCCTCCTAATTAGAGTTATCTTTTAGAATGTAAGTTAGGTTCAAGACCTAATTTCATATGATATCAGTGTCAAATTTCATCTCACTGAACGTTGAGGTTCCTTAAATCAAAATAATCGTGTGAAGTGACATAAGTCTATATTGATGATTAATGAAATCAATGGACTTATTATAAGGCTTACGCGAGCCTACTCCATTTAAATTAACTTTTAAAGTATGAATTAATTTCAGACACAGAAAATTGACCTAATTTCCACTTTTGTGCTGCATGAGCTAACTAGCTTCCGAGGGAATTGATTATATACATAAAAGAGCACACATGAGTCTAACAAGTTGTAGCTACATTAAAAGTTTCCAAATAATAAGTGGCGCGGAATAGAGGTTGGACCCTATGGTAGATAGTCAATAATTTCTTGATTATCAATAAAATGATAAAGTTTAGAGTGCAATGTTGTGCTCAAGTCTCTTAATTTGGTTATCAATAAAATCCACATATTGTAATTTAAAACTACAAATACATTAATGAATAGTCACAATTTCATAATCAAGAATATTTATTTTGAAATATTGTAGGCTAAAAAAGTAATTTTGACTTGGGAAACAATTTTATTTTTATTTTGTATTTTGACACGTGGTAGGATTGTTCCCTAAAATTTAATGCTATTCTCTTCTGTAATTGTAAAGAATATGAGCATTATTGAGTCCATTTATAAGTATAATACCAACTTTAGTAATGGGGTAAGAAGATGGTGTATAAAGAGGACACGTGTAAATCACAGCCCAATCAGTGGAAGATAGCGTTATCAAAATAAAAGTGGGCAGCTGGGTTACGATGTACATGTGGCAATTTTTCATTGGATCAAAATTCTTACCTTTTAACCCAACTATGAGTCGCAGCGGGCCCACGGACTAGAAAGTGCCTACTCCTAATCAAGTGGACTGTGGGTCCCACTCATGTGGGTCATACACCAGAACGTACGAACCTAATTGTCTAAATTTGTCATTTGCGCGCAAAACATCTCTATTTCGGGGTGTACATCTTTAATTTTATGTTTGAGAGCGTAAATATTTCTTTCATTAATTTATTTTGACTTAAAATGAAAACGAAGTTCATTGAAATATTTCTTTAAAAAAAATTGCGAGAAAATTTAGGATATAAGTTTAAACATATATATGTTTGAGCATAAATTTTATGACACGAATTATGTTCCAAACATAAGTGGAACGATATAAACTATGTGTTCAAATACAAAAGAAATTAAATTCGGTAATGTACTAAACTACGCCGAAATACTTATGTATAGTGACAAATTATAACTAAGGCATAACTCAATGACACAAATTTATAACTTTAAGACTAATTGAGTGACCAAAGTTATATTTTAAGACATCTTAAATTTTTTTTAGAAAGGTCTGCTTGGTGATGAAATATTTTTTTTAGAATAATCAATGAAGTCAACATTAAATAAGAGCGGACCACGTAAAAACTTGATTCTGGAAAATGGAAATTTATGCATGGGCCAGAAAAGCCCACCTACGTATGCGTGTGCTATCCACAACAAGTTGAGTTGAGCCTAACTGCGGGCTCAACATTTGACACGTAGCTGTTTGTACTTGCTTTGGAAAAAAATAATATTTATTCTGTTTCTATTTATGTGATATTTTAAATTTTAAATAAATTTATTATTATTTATTAATTTTTTATATATATTTAGATAGACAATTATTATTATTTATAATACTTTTTACACAATTTACTAATATATAATTTTTATTTTAAAAAAATTTAAAATTTCATAATCAAAGAATCTCAATTAAATTTAAATGATTTGGTTCTTGCCAAATAAAATATGCAGAAAATAGTGATAATTTCGTGCAGAGATACTAATACAGTTAGGGCCATTAAATTCAACGGTGCAATAGCAGTATCAATTTATTTAGTTATATATTTATGGCTAATGGAGCAAAACTATTTTTGGATCATTAATATAATATGAAAATGAAAATAAAAATGAAATAATTTCCTAAGTAGCAAATCATCAATTTGAAAACTGGTCAAATAACATCTAGTTAGAGAAATATCATTTGAAATCAAAGGAGAACATCTGATGAATAGAATAAAACGATGTTATAAATAAAAAGATAAAAAATAACAAAAGGATGTTGTAAAATAGATTAAAGAAAATAGTACTCTCCGTATATGAGGAAGGATAACTTGGTCAAATTGCAATCTTTTTTTTTTTTAATATTAAATAATTATGTCAAGAGAATTATAATAAAATAACTAAAACAAGAGAGGTAAATATTTAATTATAAATCACAAAGGAAACAAGTATTACGAAATCAAACTTAAGGGAGATTTAATTACTAGTTAGCTACTACTCTCTTGTCTTTTCTATATTTTGAGTTGTATCACATTTAAGCATTGTGCCCACGTACTCCTCATTCTTAAAATCATTTATTTGTAAATTTTTAACTATTTTTTTTCAATTTATATGGAATCTTTCGAACTTCGAGAGAATATTTTTTTAGGTGCATGGTTCTAAAAGAGTAAAATCCACCAGAAAGAAAAGGACTACCAAGTCTATAAATAAAGTAGGCTCTCCTAAACTTTGTTGAAAAATAGAAGAAATAATATCAATAAAGAGTTATAATTTGTTATATGTTATTTACGTGTACGTTTCTATAATGTCTCACTAAAAATTTCTTCAAATAGTACAATGAATATGAAATGTATAGAGGCAATAGTTAAGATTTTGAGTTCTTGTTATATCCTAGCTACTACATTTACTCTAAAATTGATTGTGTTGCAAAAGTTTGTTGATTAATTAATACACAATCATACAAAAAAAATAATAATAATAATATAAGAATTCAATGGAGATCATCCATCAATATTTTGCCTCGAAATTATTTTACATTGTTTTTTTCTAAATTAGGTTAAAACTTAAGTAAAAACATAAATTTATATTGAGATATTGACATAAATAAAAGATACATAAAAGAAAATTAAAAAGGAAGATATTAATCAACGGTCGTCATAGTCTATTTTGACTCCTTTGCAAGGAAGGAACGAGTCACTTCCCCCTTTCCTTCACCGTCAGCTTGAGCACAGTTTTCATCAATTTCAAGGTTATCAAAAATACAAGTCCACCAACATGGCTACGAGCTCTTTCTTCACTTAGATGTCCATCAAATAATAGTCAATAAGTATATATTTTATATGATATATGTTAAAATATACATTTTGATATAAAATAATGTATAATTTATAATAGGAAAAATTGTATATATAATAGTAAACTATTAATTCAAATTGAATGTTATAATCATGAATTAATTTAATTGTACACTATAGCAAACTGTTGCTATTTCGCCTCTCTCCTGGTGAATCTCGCTCGTCACTATCGTTTTCTCCCTCCACTCTCTAGCCTTTTATACAAACGCAAATGTATAAAATGTGTTTGTATTTCTATAAAGCGAGAAAAATTATATATATACATATACTTTCGTTTCTCTCTCCCATATCTCGCTCTTCACTCTCTCCGATCTCACTCGCCACCCACGCGTTGCTTTCTCTCACTAATACAAACACAAAAGAAATGTATAAATTGTGTTTTTGTTTGTATAAAGTAAGAGAAAATTGTATATACACATGCAAATACGTATATTTTGTCTTATATACTGATAATTATACTATACAAATACATTCATTTTCATTTTTTTGTCTTTTTCTCTTTCTCGTTTTATACAAACACAAATTATAGAATTGATCTTTTGTAGATGTATATTGAAAATGAAACAATTTATATACAACTATTTTCTTTTGTATATGTATAACGAAATATACATATTTATGTTTCCTATGGAGTGCAATATTTCAAATAACATCTAAATGATTTTTGTGTTTGCTATATGTTTAGCGATTGTAATTATTTTTGATTGGCTAAATATGTAACTTGCCAAATCATATTTAGGCCATTAGCTTTTGGACTTGGGCTCACTTAAGCTGAATTGGCCCAGTAAATGAAACAGTAATCCAATTGGGCCATCAGAATTTTCTCTAACAAAAGAAACGGGAAAAAAACCCAGTTCCACCGGAAAGCCGCCATGGAAGAAGCTGAAGAATTGAACCTGAAGAGCTTTCTGAAATGGGCAGCGGAGCTGGGAATATCAGATTCTCCTTCAACTTGTATAACCCAATCAGATTCATGTTTGGGAAACACCCTTTGTGTCGCTAATTTCCCTAAAGCCGGAGGGTATGTATTAATCACAATTCTTTTCTTTTTATTTTTTGATTTTCTGGTATGAAGCTGATGAGGAATGAATGATTTTTTGAATTGATGAAGGAGAGGCTTAGCAGCTGTTCGTGATATTAAGAAAGGGGAATTGATTCTTAGAGTTCCAAAGGGAGCGCTAATGACTAGTCAAAATCTTATGATGAACGATGTGGCATTCTCCATTTCTGTCAAGAATCACCCTTCTCTGTCCTCCGCACAGGTTATTCTTTGGAGTATAAGAATAAGAATTTTGAGTTAGGAACTTTATGTTTTTGGGGTTTTATATGATCACCTAGTAATATGAATTTAACTCAATCTGATTGTTGTACTTGTACCGAATGGCTGGATTTTTATGATGAGTCTGCAGTTTCTTCAAGTGTTTATAGCTAACGCGTTGGTTGTGCAAAGTGAATCAAATCTCCAATATCAGAGTGTTTAACACTTGTTCTACCCTACGTGATTTGTTTGGTATGCAACGATGGTTTCATTCAATTTCATGTTTATGTTATTTGATCTTATTTTTACTGCAGATATTGGCTGTTGGATTGTTAAATGAAGCGAACAAGGGTAAGAGTTCTAGATGGTGGCCCTATCTAAAACAGTTTCCCCGCAGCTATGACACACTTGCGGATTTTGGCAAATTCGAGATACAAGCATTGCAAGTTTGTAGCAATCCCTACAAGTTAAAATGTATTTCATAGTTGGAAAACACTTCTTCTGTTCACTGCATTGCTAATGTCTATCATAAAGCATCATAATTGACTGAAATTCAACATAAAAGATTTCATCTTATATATCTCCACTGCTTTTAGATTGATGATGCCATATGGGTTGCACAAAAGGCTTCTAGGAAGGCTGAACAGGAGTGGAATGAAGTGACTCAGCTTATGCATGAACTGAAGCTCAAGCCACAATTCCTTGCTCTTAAGGCATGGCTCTGGGCCTCTGGTTCTGTAAGTATGTAGTGAACTCAAGTGCTAATCTGGAATAGTGCGATGTCATTTCTTACTCTAGTGGTCTGATTAGATATCCCTAATCATTGCAAGATTCAAATGCGGTGTTTGATTCGTGATCTATCTAACACTGTCTGTCTTCATTCACAATGTACTTGAGCACCACTGTCTATCAATTAGACAATTTCGTGTCATATTCATGGTTTAACATGAAAAAAGTTTCTTACTGAAGATATCCTCGCGGACCATGCATATACCTTGGGATGAAGCTGGATGTTTATGTCCTGTGGGAGATTTCTTCAATTATGCAGCACCTGAAGAGGAAACATCTATTTATGAAGATCAAGGTGCTGGAAAGCCTTATTTTATGCAAGAAAACAGTACACTTAAATCAGAAACTGAATTGGATTCTACCACTAGGCTAATAGATGCTGGATATGAGAAAGACGTTTCTTCATACCATTTCTATGCTAGAAGAAACTACCGGAAAGGAGACCAGGTGATTCTGAAATGCTTCCTTCCTTTTAATACTTCTTTTCTTTATGTGTGGCATTCAGTAAATTAATAGAAGTGGTTCCTTTCCATTAATAAGTTGTGAGGTGGATGCTCCATTACTTGATATTCAGGATATTAAGAACTACAAAAATGAACAGCGCTTGCATTGCATCAAATGTAAAGTGTCATTATCACGACAGTTTGCCATCTCAGTTTGAATTATTTTCTTGTTTGAAGGAGTTGCTTTGATCCCACTAGCTTGATTGATCACTGCAGGTTCTTCTAAGCTACGGAACCTACACCAATCTGGAGCTTCTACAACACTATGGATTTCTTCTGACTGAGAACCCAAATGACAAGGCCTTTATACCTTTAGAACCAGATATGTATTCTCTCTGCTCATGGGATAATGAGTCACTATACATTCATCCAGATGGGAAGCCATCCTTTGCACTACTATCAACATTGCGATTCTGGGCAGTCCCTAAAACCAGTCGCAAATCTGTTGTACACCTTGTTTATTCAGGGAACAGACTTTCAACAGAGAGTGAAGTTGTTGCAATGAGATGGCTAATTATGAAATGCAGAACCACATTGGAAGTTCTTCAAACAACTGCTCCAGAAGATTGTAGGTTGCTCAACATCCTATATAAGTTTCAAGACATTCATAAATTCCCCGAGGTCAAAGAGATACCACCACCCCTTGCTAGTGAGCTTTGTGCTTTTATTGAAAAAAACAAGAATGTGGCCAGTGAAGGAATTTGCTCCTTGTCAAGTGTAGCTAGAAGGTCCACTGAGAGATGGAAATTAGCTATTCTGTGGAGGTATCTCTACAAGCAAATACTTTGCAGTTGCATTATACATTGTAGTGCTGTAATTTATTATTTAGGGGTCGATCGGTAGGAAGTATTAGGAGAAGTAATTCATATATTATTTAGTACTATATTTGAAAGGAATTTTGGACCCAAGTAAAATTAATTCATGGATTAGTTATATATCCTTCATGGTTTTGTAGGATGCATTACTAATACATATGATTTAATACCATGGAATTCATCTATGTAAGATTTTCTTGATTTTATATTTTATATTTATACAAATAATATTAAATAAATAAGCTTGTAAATGTTATTATTTAGAGAGTTGTTTGTTGCTGAATAAATAAAGGGTAAAAGGGTAAAAAAATGCCCTTAAACTATGCGAAAAGAACAAAAATACTTTGTAGTTTGGTCCAAAAATGTCCTTCTCATCAATACTTTGGTTCAACAATGCCCTTATTGTTATTTTGGATAAAAAATGCTCGTTTTTTCAAATAAATATATTATTTATTTTATTTTGAATACACTCTATTTCTAATAATATTTTTTAAAATTAGAAATTGTTTATCTTCAAATATAAAAAAATAAAAAAAATACTTTTTATTTTATTATAATGATTTATTATCGGTATATAAATATAAATTAATGATGGATATACTATAATCTTATATATGTAATATATATTATTTGTCGAGATAGTATATGAAGTTATTTTTATTTTAATTGATAAGATGAGGTTAAGAAGAAAAAAATATTTCCTACATTTTTATTTATTAAAGTGATTTTAAAATCCTACTTTTAAATGACCATTACTAATTTTTAACAAATTCATAC